>NW_024412388.1:47779494-48019462 GCF_014898765.1 Herpailurus yagouaroundi
TACATATATGGTAAAGGTAACAAACTGATGGCTGGCAGCAGAGAGGGGTGAGGGGACAGGCAAAATAGATGAAGGAGCAGGAGAAACAGGCTTACAGTTATGGAATGAATAAGTCACAGAATGAAAGATATACCAGAGAATATAGTCAATGGTACTGTGACAGCATCGCATGGTGACAGATGGAGCTACACGTACAGTGAACATAAAATACAGAGTTGTAGAACTTCTGTCTTGTATACATTAAACTAATGTAATATTGTGTCAACTATACTTCAATAAAAAATACAAAACACAAATATATATGTATATTAGAAAACTTCATAATAATGTTGAAAATTTAAACAAAACAGAAGTTCCTAGAAAAACAAAACTTATAAAAACTGACACAAAACAGAAAAATGTGAGTAGCTCTATATCTATTAGAGACTGAATCTACAACTAAAGGCCATCCCACAAAGAAACCTGTAGGCCCAGGGCACCTAGGTGGCTCAGTTGGTTAAGAGTCTGACTCTTGATCTTGGCTCAGGTCATGATCTCGCAGTTGTGAGTTAGAGCCCTGTGTCAGGCTACACATAGTCAGTGCAGAGCCTGCTTGGGATTCTCTCTCCCTCTTTCTCTCTTCCCTTCCCCACTCACTTGCTCTCTTTCTCTCTCTCTCAAAATAAATAAACTTAAAAAAAAATAAATCTGTATGGTTTCTACCGACAAAATCTCCAAACATTTAAAAAATAAATATCACTAACGTTACACAAACTCTTCCAGAGAAAAGAAAAAAAACCACTTCCCAACTCATTATATGAGGCCAACATAATCTTGATACTAAAACCTGACAGGACATTACAAGAAAAGAAAAGGCCAAGCCATTATCTTTTATGAATACAGATAAAACACTCTAAACTCTAAGCTAAACATTAGCAAGCCAACTTCAGTAATATATTGGAAGAACAATATTATTGATAAAATTGGGTTTACTTCAAAAATAAAAGTTGTCCTAGTGCGTAAAAAAAAATCAATATAGTTTGCCACATTAAGAGATTAAAGGAGAAAAATGATATAATCAATATAAAAAATGTATTTGATAAAATTTGTTATTCATAATTTTAAAAAATCTCTTAGCATATTAGAAATAGCAGGGAAACTCTTCTAAAAAGTCAGATTAAAAGAAAAACAACTTAGACATCAGAATGGTGAAAAATGGTGATGAAGAAACAAAGGTGCTCACCGTCAACATTGTACTAAAGTTTCCGGCCATTGCAATAAGGTAAAAAAAACCAAAAAAACAAAAACAGAAAGTACACAGACCGGAAAGGAAGAACTAAATCTGTCATTATTCACAGGCAGCATAAATGTGTATATATAAAATCTAAAAGAATCTACACACTATCAGAATTAAGTGGATTTAGCAAGGTTTTTAGATCCAAGGTCATTTATAAAAATAAAGTGCATTTCTATATATGAAGAAGTTTATTTTTTAAATAACACTTTACAATTAAAATGTCAAATATTTAGCAATAAATCTAACAAAAGATGTATAATTCCTATACACATACACACACAAACATTTAGAAACATCACTAAAATTATAAGAATATCCATATAAATGGACAAATATATCATTCATGGATTGGAAGATTTAATATTATTTTTTCAGTGTTTATTTATTTTGAGAGAGAGAGCACGGGGAAGGAGCAGAGAGAGAGGGAGAAAGAGAATCCCACGTAAGCTCCATTCTGTCAGTGTAGAGCCTGATGTGGGACTCAATTGCATGCCCCTGAGATCATGACCTGAGCTGAAATCCAGAGTGGGATGCTCAACCAGCTGAGCCACCCACACTTCCCAGGAAGACTCAATATTTTTGACAGTAGTCAACTATCTCCAAATTCACCCAATTGCCATCAAAATTCCAAGCGTATTTTTATACAGGCATGTAATTTGATAAAGTGATTCTGAAATGTATATGGAAAGGAAAAGGACTAAGAATAGCCAAATCAATCTTGCAGAACCACACTGGAAGACAGAAGTTACCA
Organism: Herpailurus yagouaroundi; assembly: GCF_014898765.1. Taxonomy (NCBI): domain Eukaryota; kingdom Metazoa; phylum Chordata; class Mammalia; order Carnivora; family Felidae; genus Herpailurus; species Herpailurus yagouaroundi. Next base: position 47,781,522 of record NW_024412388.1, read on the forward strand.
GGTATCATGTCTTACTACAAAGCTACATGACAATGCAGTATTGGCTCAGAGACAGATTAAGAGGCCAAGAGAATACAATAGGGAGTCCAGAAATAGACTCCTATATAGCCTCCCACATTTATGACAAAGAGACACTCAAGAATAGTGGAAAAAGATAACTCTTCAATAAACAGTCCTGAGGCTATTAGATATCCACATTGGAAAAAAATTATCTTGACTTCTTCCTCATTTTATATTTTAAAAAGCTAATAAAACAATAAGCTTCTTGGAAATAAAACAGGAACAATTTATTGAAATAGGCCAAGATTTCTTAACCAGAACACAAAACACTCTTACCTTTATAGCCAATCTGTGGTCCACTATTTGGGAACCTCTTAATCTATGTAGTCAGAGAATTCACTTAAGTCTTATTACGTAACATTCAAATAACTACTTTTGCTTTTGTGAATAGTAGTATCTTCATTTATGAAATTAAATCCATAAAACTAACTAGAAGTTCATATAATAGTTTATTTTTATACCTAGGACTTTTTAATAACTACTGGAAACTCAACAAAGATCAAATACAATTTGAATTTAATGTACAAAGTGGCATTGTTTTTACTCCGCTTTAAAAATGCAGTTTTACTTCTAATATTAAATTCTACTACTAATAATATCAGTTATCACAGATGATAAAAATAGGAGCCAGACATGAAGTGCCCTGTAAAGGAGACATGAACAAAGCCAACCTAAATCATAGTAAAGGCCCAGGGCTGCTCTCTGTGCCTAGCAAATGTAAGTCATTGGCTGCAACAAAAATAATCTCAAAGACACAGAGTAATAAGTCTGCTCCTCTACCATTTATTTAAAAGGTAAAAATTCAATCTGCTCATCTGGGATCATAGCTACAATCGCACAAACCTTTCTCTGAGGGGAGGAAAAATAGTCTTACGTTATTTTACTCAAGCCTTCTTAGATCAGTGAAACAAGGGAGAATAGTGAAATAAAGATAGTGTATCAGTTTACAGAGGGCACAAATTTAAAAGGTATTAATGAAAAATTTCATACAGCTCTCATTCTCTCCTCATACCACAGCTCATTAAGACAATGTGTATTTATCCTTTACTGTGTGAAGGACACTGTGTAGTCTCAACTACTAAACATTTTACCTTTGCAGCAAGCTGTAGTCCAATTTTGTCAGCTTCAGCCTCCAAAGTTCTACTGTATGGTCTATCAAACATATACTAAGAAGAAGTAAGAAGGAGAAGTTTCATTAAGGATATTTATCATTTCACAACAAAATAAGTAACAAAGTGAGATTTTAAAAATTAATTTCATGGAGTATCTAGGATAAAGGTTTTATGCTCGCGATGACTGACACTTAAAGAACACCATGGTGGGGCGCCTAGGTGGCTCAGCTGGTAAGCATCCAACTCTTGATTTCGGCTCAGGTCATGATCTCACAGTTTGTGAGTTTAAGCCCTGCCTCAGGCTTTGTACTGACAGTGCTGGGCCTGCTTGAGATTCTTGCTCTGCCCTTTCCTTGTGCTCGCTTGCCTCTCTCTCTCTTAAATAAATAAACATTAAAAAAAAAAAAAAAAGAAAAAGAAAGAAAGAACACCATGGTATAAAACATAAAGTACAGTCTTTATTTCCTCCATCAGATATTAATATTTTAAAAACATAAAAAATTAGGCCTACAGACTTCTAGAGAGTCTATAGTATTTTATAGAGTACAGTAGTCTCCCTTACCCACAGTTTCAATTTCCACGGTTGGAGATACCCGCTCAACTGTGATCTGGAAGCAGATGGTTCTCCAGACATACTGTCAGAGGTCTATAGCAGCCTAACACCACGTCACAGTGCCTACATTGTTCACATCACTTTATCTCACCACATAGGCATTTTATCATCTCACATTATCACAAGATGGTGAATACAGTACAGCAAGATACTTTGAGAAGGCCACACTCCTGTAACTTGTTTTTACAGTATATTATAATAGTTCTATTTATAGAACAATTCATCTCTTACTGTGCTTAACTTACAAACTTTTATCATAGGTATGTATGTACAGAAAAAAACCCATACTGTAAATAGGATATGGTACTATCTGAGGCTTTAGGAAACCAGTGGTGGGAATATATCCCACCCTCCCTCAGCCCTATGGATAATATTGGGGGAGGGGTTACTACTATACAGGTATACCCCTCTTTCAAAAGTTTGCCTTATGCTACTTTGCTTTTAAAAAAGACCTACATTAGAACGTGTTCTCACTAACCAAAAGAAATCCAAAGAGTATGTTTGCTTTTATGAAAAAGCCTAAAAGTGAAGTGACATAACATGAATTTTAAGAAAGGAGAGGATTTCCTAAGAAAGCTTCTTAACGCAAGCTTTTATTATGGCCAAGGAACATTCTGACCTTGCAGTTTTAAAAGAAAATTGAAAAAATATGGCTATGTAATAACCACTGACACTACTAGAGAATTTATTTCAGTTAGAAAATTAACCAGAGAGCAGAATTTTCCTTCTTTGATAAATTATCTTAACTCCGTCTTTCTAAGTATTGATTAGTTAGGAAAATGAAATTTTCTTCCAACTTCAATAAAAAAATACAAATAGATATCGTAACTTTAACTTCCCTAATTACTTGTATTTATGTGAATGCTTTCCAGTTAAATTCTAATTTTCAGTAAGTACTAAAATTTGTAGGAGATGGATCAATAAGCAGGACTTTTGAGAACAGAGTTATTAATAGGGGAAACAATTTCACAGAGGTAGCTACATGTCAGTGATGTCTAGAAATAATATAATCAATCTAGTATATAACCATGAGATAGGACTTTCTTCCTTCTCGATCATGACTTTTTAGGTTGTTGAACTATATTATATAGTGTCTTCACTCTCAATGAGCAGTCTACAGGGGTCCATCAAGTCTACTGATAGTATAACTGGTTTAAAACATTGGCTTTTTTTTTTTAAGGATGGAAACTTACATTAAGTCCAAATGCTGACACTTATTAACTGTTAACCCTCAGCTAATTGTTTAACCCATCTAAGCCCAGTAGCATCATATGTAAAATGGAGTAGCACAGGACCAACCTCCTAGAGTTGCAGACAGGATAAAATGAGCAAATGATAATAACTCCTATTTATTGAGTCCTCATTTTGTACTAGGTAGGTACCGTGCTAAGTGCTTTAAATCACTGGTTCTCAACTGGATGCGATTTTGTCCCCCAGGGACATATAAAAATGTTTGGAGACATTTATGATCATCACAACTGTTGGGCAGGGGGAGTGCTACTGGCATCTAGTGGGTAGAGGTCAGATATTTACAGTAGATGTTTAGAGGCTACTGAACATCCTGCAATGCACAGGACAATTCCTCACAACAAAGAATTATCCAGTCCAAAATGTCAGTGTTTAGATTAAGAGATCCTACTTTAGGGATGCCTGGATGGCTCAGTCAGTTAAGCGTAAATCCGACTCTCGATTCTGGCTCAGGTCATGATCTCAAGGTTCGTGGGTTCAAGCCCTGCATTGGGATTCTCACTGACCCTGTGGAATCTGCTTGGGATTCTCTCTCGCGCTCTGCACCTCCCCTGTCCTCTCAAAATGAATAAAAACTTAAACAAAAAATAGGTCCTATTTTAAATGTATCATTAAACCAACAACAGTGCTTTGAGTAGCCAGTATTATGCCCATTTATAGATGAAGAAACTGAGACCTATAATTAGTGAAGTAATCTGCCCAGTATAGAACTTAGGTCTAACAGCCTAAATTCAAACACAAGTCCATCTGTTCACAGCCTGTATTCTTAACCTCTGTACATAATTATAGTGCTTATCCTAATGCCTAACATATAGTAAGTACTCAATAAATATTAGCTATTGTAATTACTACTAATTAATACCTGGTAGCACGCTATGACGGCTGCTACATTATACCTAAATCTTTTAAAATTACAAAAATAGAGGACTCCCCAATGGTTGGTTATGTAAAGGCCCCTCCTTCTTCCTTCATCTCTTCCTTTTTCTGGCAAATAAATGTCAGCAATTCCCCCTCTTTAATGATTCACTATCAGCATCCCCTCCTGCTCTTCAATCACAAGGAACAAGGCTTTCTAGAGAAAGAAACATTTCCCCATCACCAAAATCATGGGGGTGGGGGTGGGGCTTGATTTAAGGAAGAAAAGTTCAAAGAGAAGTAATCACTTTATTTTTAGTTTAATTATTAATTAGTATATGAAGTAGCAGGATTCATCAAGGTTTTTTTTAATTTTTTTTCAGAGAGAGCACAAGTGGGGTGGGGCAGAGAGAAGGAAAGATAAAATCGAAGGCAGGCTCCAAGCCATCAGCACAAAACCTGACCTGAAGCTTGAACTTTGAACTGTGAGATCATGACCTGAGCTGAGATCAGGAGTCGATGCTCAACCCACTGAGGCACACAGGCACCCCTTCATCAACTATTTTAAAGAAAAAACAGCCACAGGTTATATTTCCTATAACAATATCTTCAGATTCCAATACAGAAAAAAGTGATGTATTGATAAATGGGGTAAACACTACATTAACTCCTTTGACTTCCCGACACATAACGGAAATAAAATTCAAAATATGAAATCCTATAACCTAAGCAATAACCATTCTTTTTTTTCCCCTTTAAGAGCCTTTATTTCAATATAAATGCAGCCAAATGATATGGTAACACTGAATAAAAGACTTAGTTATCCAATTTCAAAAGCAATTTGTCTCAAAGAATTTTACACGTTAGATTTAAACAGTACCCAGATGGCACAATGATGGTGCTCCACAAATCATTAAATAAACAAATAACAGATTGTTCCTGAATAACCAAACCTCCCAGGACAAGAGGAAACATGTGAAGAAAGATGTAAAATAAAATAATTAATAATAGTTAACAAAGCAATTATCAAAACTGCAAGACCTACTTTCAGTAGTGAAGTGTTTTGAACAAAATGCGGGCCTCAGTAAATTTTATGACATGAACACCATTATACATAAGTATTAGAAATGAAAGTGAACAAACACCTAGTAAGATTATCCTTTCACTATTATGCAGGTAATCTTAGTATAACTGGGAGTAAGAGGATGAGGATGGTAAAGCAGTTTTAGCTAATTCTGTGCCCATAAAAATTTACAGGTTTTAAGAGTTCTACATCAAAATGCAAACGTTTGGGAGAAGGGAGAGTCATCCAGAAAGTGTACCACAGTCACTATGAGAGACAAAAGTGAAAAGTTTGAAGGTAAAGTGACAAAAGGAAAGAAAGGATCTGTGACCGGGTTTTCTCTAAGACCAATAACTATAGAACACTCTGCCCCTAAATATTATGTTAGCCAAAAATTGCTATGCCCTTGAAACCCATCTATCTCCATCATTTAAAAGATGTAGTATTTTCTAATTTGAATGCTCATTTTTAAGAATGTCCCCTAAAAATGAGAAAACATATGACTAAAAATTAGTAGCTATATTTCATGATACGTGAAAACATCTCTTGTATCTGTTACTTTATAGTAATCTTTAAAATATCCTCACCACATACCTTTAAAAATCCAACTTATTGTCTCACACTTACCTCCTGCAGTTTAGACTGTATCCACTGGCCCAAGAGTGCAAAACTATCTCGAGGACAAACAGCCCAAATCATTGTGAGAAAAATCATACCTAGGAAATCCAGTAAGTGAACCAAGCTAGCCTTTTCTGCCTGAGAATAATCAAAATAATGAAAATTACATTTAATAAATTAAGACAGTGTAACCTTAGATTTTCTAGTTCATGATGTGTAATCACATTAAATAATTACATGTTTAAACTTACCTTCACCAACAAAGATCACATGTTCTTTTTCTTCTGTGTGTTTTTCTTTCCATCCCTTGCTTACAGGTATAAACATTCATTCAACTAACATGCACTGAACCACTTACTATCACTCAGATACAATGACAGGTTCATAGATATGAATAGAAGTTCACTAACCTATAGTTCTTATATTAACAAGCATAATAATCTTGTGAGATAGGTACAATTATCCCTCTTTTATAAAGAAACTAAGATGGGAGAAACTAAAAGAGGTGCCAAAATTCACACAGCTATTAGTAAAAGGACAAGGAATCAAACCCAGAAGTTTTAGTTTCTAATGTTATTGTTAAAATTTTTTTAAAGGAAATAAATGTGCTCATTATGCTTATACCTTATACCTTTGGATAGACTAAACACTGCTTAACATATGAAATAGCTAAAACAAGAAAAATTCAGAAAAAGACTGGAAATTTATTTTTAGTAAAAAACTTCTGGACTTCATGACCTAATATATGAAGTATGATTCATTTATGCAAGTTTGCAATTTTACCACTCTGGTATTTCTCACTAGGAAATTGAGTTCTATAAAGTTTTATGTTTATAGCACTAACCAATTTTACTTAAAATAGTTGTTTTAAGTAATAATTTCTAAATACAAGTTTAACGCACCGGATTGTTCACATTCCCCATTAAAGATGATTAATAAATGCTAATACAGGAATCATTACTTGAATGTATGAAACATGGCTGACAACTAAAAACAATCACACGGAACACTTCTCGTAACAATATAATCTGTCCTCACAAAGCATTCTTTGCTTCATTATACAAACTGTGTGTCATGAAAAACAATTATGGAATTATTTTAGCACAAAAGAATAACACTACAAATGATGAAGTCATTATAAAAGAGAAAATCCTTATTATTAATTATTAAAGAATATAATTACCCATTACATAGTCTTAGAAAACTAAAAAAAAAATTTTAAATATGTATTTGTGGAAGGAAGAAAACATGGAGACTGCTAAAAGAGAAAATATAGTGCTGATGATGTCTAAGGCCTCTACAAAGAAATATTAATAACTACTTTCAATTTTTAAGACTGTTATTTTCTTTTTATATCTTATCTAATTAGTGTTCTGCACTGACAGAGATGACAATATGCTGAATGAGACAGTGAACTAGAGGCCAGAAAAATAAAGGTGTATGTAAAATGAGTATCTTTTAAATGCTAAAATTGGCCAAAACTGATTTTGCAGTTATGAAGTCTTTTCTTGAAAGACAAGCTTTTTCGATTGCTTAGATTTATTCTTATATAGATCTATTTAAGGAAAATGTTTTTTTATATTTTTCTATAATTCAGAAGAAATAAATGAGATAATTACTGTTTGTGCTTCAGAAAAGCACAACTGTGACCCACCTCAACTTATTAGTACTTTAAGGAATAGACAGAATTTGAAATGACTTTTAAGGAGATTAATAACACTAGCATTTCCATTTAAAGTTAATATTACTTACATTTCTGACATAACATTTCACAATCCTTTCACTATTTACCTTCATGTTTTCAACAGAAAATACACCTCTCTCTAGTTAATGTGGACAAAAGAAATATACTTATTTTTAATAAAAATAAATATATGAATAAACAAACACATTAGCTTTTTGTACTCATACCAAGTCAAACAGATGTGTATTCACAGAACCGTAAATCAACCTGAATTCTATGATCCATTAAAAAAAAGGCTGCCAATACCCAGGTAACTGTGGTGAAAGAAAGCAGGGCTGGATTTGCAAACAGAAGACCTGGGTTAAAGTCCCAATTGGCCAGTTGACCACATTACTCATGTTACTCCAAGTCTTTTTAAACATTAGTTTCCTCATATATAATGTAGGGATATTAAATACATACTTAATGAGGATGGTATTAAAATTATAATTGAGAAGGTATGTATTTAAAAGCTCAGCAAACTGTAAAATGGCAAGGTATCATTATTATTACTCTGCATTAATTATATATGGCATATCATTCTAGAGATTTTCAGAGATGCTCCAAGCCATCTTCTGAGAATGAATAAAAAAGCAAGAAAACTGATTTACCCACTTAAATAGTAATATCACTTTCATATAGTTAACTTTCAGACTAGATTACAAGTATGTTAATAATTATGGAGAGTTTAAAATCTAATTTGAAATAATTAGAGGTTGAGAATAATTACTTTTTAGCAAAAGAGACAGCTGATAAAAATAGTACTTAACAGAAACACTAATTATTCAGGTATCAAATACTAAAGACCATAAAAATTCTCAAAATTAGCCAGTCATATTTTTTCAGGTAACAGAGTAAGTCAACTGCTAAAAACTAAAATACCATCTTTTAAAGAAAAAGAAAACTGAAAAGATTCAGTTTTATAAGATTTAACTTGCACACTTCAAAGCAGTTATTTCAACAACTGAACATTCATCCTAGGTACTTACAGCATGCCCAAGTACTGCATGTGCTATTTCATGGCCCAGAAGAAAGGAAAGTTGATGAATATCAGTTACACTATTTAAAAGCCCAGTGAAGATAAACACTTGTCCATTCTGCACCATAAAGAAAATAATGTAAGTAATTGGAACACCTTAAAAAAACAAGGATATTAAATTTACGATTTAAAGTTAGATGGGAGAACATTTACTTACTGGAAGCACAAAGGCATTTATATCTGGGGAATCAACCACATGAATAGTCCAACTGATCTCAGAGATCCCTGGAATATCTTTATTGCACTCAATCAAATGATAAACCACTTCTTTAACCATTAGGTATCGGGCATCCTTCTCAGTTAGCATATCATTTTTAAACTCTTCCATCCACTGAAAGATTAAAAAGTCATCTTTATTTTAAGAGAGTTTTAGCTCAGCAAAATGTTTATATTGCTTCATGAAGAGTTAAATGGCTACTTACTGTTGAACATTTTAATTTTTAATTATGTAAAAATCTACATATACAAAACACTTCAATTCTTAAATTTGAATTATTCATGCAAAGGCAATGTGCTTTCTCACAAATGGAATAAATTCTAATAACTAAGATTTTTCATATAAATTGGTTGAAGTAAAACTTTCATCTTTTCTATTAGCCTATAAACAAATAAAATGTTTAAATATTATTTCTACTTTCCTAAATATTTTAGAAAACAAAATACTGCCTAGGAAACAAAGATTTCATATAAGGAAGAACAATATAAAAGAAAATTACTTTCATAACCCACTGACTAGAAAAACACCCTATACTTAATTAAAAAAGTTAAACTTCTAAAAAGAAAAGGACATTTTGGGGACACCTGGGTGGCTCAGTTGGTTAGGAATCCAACTTCGGCTCAGGTCATGATCTTGAGGTCAGTGAGTCTGAGCCCCGCGTCGGGCTCTATGCTGACAGTTTGGAGCCTGGAGCCTGGAGCCTGCTTTGGATTCTGTCTCCCTCTCTCTCTGCCCCTCCCCAGCTCAAATTCTGTTCTGTCTCTCAAAAATGAATAAACATTAAAAACATTTTTAAAAAAAGGACATTTCATTAATTTTAAGTGTTTTATTCACAGAATGATAGGAAATTACTCAAATTTTAGAAGTAACAGGCATGTCATTTTCTCTACACCATGTAGAGTAGGACTAGCCACTGTATGAACACACTCTCTAAAGCTATATTCATGAGAAACCCTTTCAAGTATAGGAAAATTAAGGATGTTCTGAAAATATCACATTAATTTCCATAAAATGTGTAGCTTCGTTCACATATAGATCAAGAAGTTTAGAATCTTCTTTCCTTAGATGTATTAAAAACAGATGATTTTGGGGGCGCCTGGATGGCGCAGTCGGTTAAGCGTCCGACTTCAGCCAGGTCACGATCTCGCGGTCCGGGAGTTCGAGCCCCGCGTCAGGCTCTGGGCTGATGGCTCAGAGCCTGGAGCCTGTTTCAGATTCTGTGTCTTCCTCTCTCTCTGCCCCTCCCCCGTTCATGCTCTGTCTCTCTCTGTCCCAAAAATAAATAAACGTTGAAAAAAAAATTAAAAAAAAACAAAAAAAACAAAACATGATTTTGTAGAATTGAATCTGCAATAGTCTTTATATCAATACCATTTTTTAAAAGCACAAGTCACCAATGTAAATAAACTGAAACAACTATTAACCCATATGAAGGAAATAAAACAAGCAAAATTATATATAATTATAGTACTTTACCATATCCCTATAGGAACATGTGCTTGAATTTTAGTATCAAGCAGGTTATTTTATTTGTAGGCTAAAAAAAAAGAATATTATGTACATATATATTATTTTTTAAAGCTTCTGAGTGAGATGAATGGTGGAAGATACACAAATTTAACACTAGGCCTATCTCAATCTTTCCAGAACACTCTCCTCAAACCTGCTTCAGACAAGACTACCCTAGAAACATCTCCAATCTCTGTAAAAGCTCTACTAGAAAAGATGCATCTTTTTTGTGAAAAAACATTGTTATTTCTTTTTTAAGGTAACTTTCCACTGACAAACTCAGAAGCTTAACTGAAATAAAAAGACATAAAAACTTCACCAAAGTGGTCAAGTGAGACCATGAGACATCAATTCAATAAATACTCATCGAGTATATACTAGGTGTGTGCTCACAACTGGAGAAAGAGTCTGTCCTCAAGAAACTCACTAGTGGTATAAAATGTTTAACTATCTGAGTTACTGTACTTTCTAAAGAAGTAAGGCTTCTTGGGGCTCCTGGGTGGCTCAGTCAGTTAAGCGTCCAACTTTTGATTTCAGCTCAGGTCATAATCTCATGTTTCCTGAGTTTGAGCCCCATCACAGGCTCTGTGCTAGCAGCACGGAGCCTGCTTGGGATTCTCTTTCTCCCTCTCTCTCTGCCCCTCCCCTGCTTGCACTCTCTTGATAAAAATAAAAAACATTAAAAAAAAAAAAAAAAGACTTAAGGCTTCTGAATTCCAACTTGATTTTGCATTCAAAAAATATAATTGCCAAAAATGAGGTTTTGGAAAAAATTACCGTATTCTACATTACTTTCAAGGTACAAAAATTCATATTACATATCTACTTATCCAAAAAATATGTACTAAACACTACCTTCTACATTGTGCTAGTACTTAATATAAAATGATAAAAACAGACAGGGTCTTGGTTCCCAAAGAGCTTAGTCTAACAAAGGAGACAGATCAGTAAAGAAATAATTATGCAAATAACAATTATGTTACCTCCATGATAAGTGATTTAAAGGAAAAGTACAGTATGCAAAGAGAAAATAAAAGCAGGAGACCTGACCCCAATATAGCCAAGCACTGGACACAATTATAAATGAGCTGATTCATAATTCAGTCTGTATGAAGGATTCCCACTAGAGCATAATGTAGCCAACCTGCCTAACCCAGTCTGGATAATCAAGGAAGACTTTCCTGAGAAAGTGACATTTAAGGTGGAATGTGATGAGCAGGAATTAGCTAGATGAATGAAAGGAAATGCAATGTAGGTAGCAGGAATAGGAAGTATGAAACTTTGGAGGCCTTTTGGGAAAATGCGAATTTTCTATCAATGACTAACATAAAAAAGTAGTGCATCTTTCATACTTAAGAAACTTTGCCGCTTTGAGTATTATATTAAGCAATCTAATTATAAACAATTCTTACTACTTACTGCTTCATATTCCAGTTCGGATAAAAGTTTGAAATGTTCTTTCCCCAATAATAGTAGCTTATTCCTTCCTGTGATAGGACTCACTTCCAGGTGAGTAAAATAAAACACTACAAAGAGCAATCCAAAACTACTGAAACAAAGGAATAACTTCCATTTATTCTTCCGTAAACTTTCTTTAAATAGTTCCTTCTTGTTAGGAGGAAGTGCCTGCCACCATTTCCTTATGCCCCTAGAGCAGAAAGAAAAATTGAAAGTTCTGACAGTAGTATCAGCACATATCAACAAAACTTAATCTTATACTAGAATTCTATGTCATCAAATACTTGAATTTTTGTGAAATATTTCTCTGTATAGATGGGTTTTCTCCATTTATAAAATTCTTAGCTGAATGATGAAAAAGTAACCAGTTATAAAAATTCTAAAGCTCATTTAAAGTTTCTTATTTTAAAGGTGAACACTAAATGAGTAGCTATTTTACAACTACCACTAGTTAACATTTATTGACTGTTTACCTCATGCAAGCTGCTGTTCTAATTGTTATACATATGTCATCTCACTTCATCTTCACAAAAACCCTGTTACCAAAGATAAAACTGAGACAGAGAGAACTGTCCAAGGACTTGTCCAAGGTTGCAGAAGTGATAAGGGAAAACCAGGCAAGGAAGACCATGTGATCCTAGAGTATGGGTACTTAACTACTTGATAGGGATGATCTGTTCAAATAAACATCTGAGGAGTTACAGCACAATCATCTATACCTGTAACCACAATTCACTCCCCCTGCTCATCAGACTTCCAGCACAATCTGCCAGTACTTCAGCAAGGTACAAGGGAAACTACCTCAGCATTGATTTTAGAAATAAACACTGCTCACCAGCAGAAACTTCACTATCCCCTCAAGAACATAATAAAGGAAAGGTAATAAGGGCATAAACATCGTAAACAAGAAAATGAGAGACTGTGTAGTTAACACATGGAGGTCTAATTTCTACCAGGCAACAATACTCCCTGCTGGTTATCAGAGATCACAGACATTTTGACAAGCAATGTTTTCAACAAGACAAAATTTTTCCTAGTGAGTTCATCTGTGAAATCACAACAAAAGTTTAAGATATATACATCATTCTCTTGACAAAATCCATCTTACAAAATAACTTCAAGTTATTTTAATTTTATTAAGTGACACTCCTAAGATGCCTCAAAGTGTCCCAACCTGAAAAGACTTAGGCCAGACTATGAAGTATATTTATTTCCCATTTAAAACTTCATATGACTTATCATCTGCCTTCAATGTATGATGAAAACACAGCTTAAAAGAAAACGTTAAGTGATTACAATGGAAACAACAACAAAAAGTTAAAAATAATATTAAAAAGGATGAGAAAGAGCCATTGGCCTAAGACCCTGGGCTGAGTTATGACAAAGATCCTCTCTTGCACCAGACTCTACTCAGGCTCCCCTGAACTTTTTTCAACTAGGCCTCACTTCTGGACTTCTGTATTCATCTCTGCATTGTCCAGGTTTAGCAAGAATCCTGCTAAGTCAGGTTAAACAGAATTTCCCCATCCTCCAAATCTTATCACCCTCGATACCTGATCGAGTTCCTCATCATTCTCCAGCCTCCAGATGATGTCTGATCACATTCACCTGCCTTCAGCAAGAAGCCTAGTGGGGTCAGGTTAGGGAGAATCCCCACTTATTCCTGATGCTTCGTCTGAGTAATTTTCTATCCACCAAACCCCACCCTGCTTCTCAGCTATAAATTCCCACTTGCCCATGGTATATTCAGATTAACTCTGGTTCTATACTTAGGTCTCTCTTCCCCTACTGCAAAAGTTCTGCATAAATCTGTGTTTACTGCTTTAACTGTTGTCTAGCTCTGGTCTTCTCTGACAGTCATTACCTACAACTAGAGCTAACACAACTGTATATTTTCTGGGTGCCAGTGTCAAATCACAGAAAACTGGGTTGGTTAGTATGAGAGTAAGAGAGCTAGAAAGGCCTACACAGTCATCAAATGTAAGAATGACGAGACAATGCTTAACTTTACCTTTATTCATTCTTCATGGAGCAAATAAGAGAAAACAAGATTAATTATGGGGGGAGGTTTAAATTAAATAAAAGGTACTATTTAGCTGTGAAAACATAATTATTATGAAGGACTACCCAAAAGAAAATAACAAAGATGTGATGGAAATAGAACTGAAAAATAAATGCTAATTAAGCATTAACTTGGCTAGGAATGAGCCTATTCTTAAATAAGTGAACTCCCAGTTTCATGACCCGTTGCCTCAGATTTCGTAAAATAAAAAGTTATGTTTTTAAGTATTGTTCTTACAAACTATACCCAACATTTCTCATTCTTGTAATCAAAATAGAAGATCGTTTAAAAAGTGTCCTATATAATTTTTTAAAGATCTCATTTTTATACTATAATATGTAGTAAATTATTTCAAGATTAAATCATTTCTAACAAAACTGGGTAGAACCAACCGTTTGGAAACTTAATTTTGAGCTAAATATGGGAGGGAAATCTAACAAGTTTTCTTTAAAAGTATAGTTTTACAAATACCTTTTAAGTTTTTTTTTGTTTGTTTTTTGTTTTTTTTTAAAGCTTTTTACCTGCCTACAATGATTGCAAATAGTTTCTGCACTGGTTTAAGAATAATCAACAAGAGAGGAACCGGAGCGGCTTGAAACCGAGGAGAAGTGTGGAAACTCCTGATGTCTCTCTCTCTCATGCGAAGACACTTTAGGGGACGCAATACTGAGAGAAAAGGAGCTCCTGCAACTTCTTCTATCAGGAGCTGTCTTGAAAAAGAGTCATTCCATGCACCACATGTTGGGGTAACCGTCCAAATTTCTTTATGGCTCACGCTCAAGAGGCATCCTGGTCTTTTGGTATTAAGAGTCCTATAAGAATAAAAATTTTTAGGCAGAAAAGTCAACCTATCACACTGCTGTACTCCCAGACCCTGATACTTATTAACTGTATGAGTAATTTGTACTTGATGGCAGTCTGGTGAGGTGACAGCTAGTGTGTTAAACAGTCTCCAGTTGGTCAGCAAATGAAATCGGAAGAAAACACAGTTTCTAGTAGCAGATTGCAGTCCATAGATGAAGCTCATCTTTCTTCTCCTGGATTATCTGGAACACAAAAAATAAGTTATAAATACCTCTGGAAATACTTATTTATAAAACTGTTGCTGTTCAGTTGTTCTTCCCTTGACACATCTCAGACTGAATTATCTTAGGTTTCTACTCACCAGCCCTATAGCAATGCCTCTCAGCAATACAAACCAAAGAGGTTTAAAAAAAAAAAAAAAAAAAGGTTTTGCTCACTTCTTTTTAATCTACAACATATACTTTAGAAACCTGGTTGTTATTTTTTTTTCTTCTTTCATTTTTTAGTTTTGCTTGGGGGAAGTCTGTTTTTATTTTAACAGTTAAATTACTGGGGATTAAGAAATGGATTAAACAAACAAAAACAGTCAACTTTAGTAATTCAGTAACTAGGAGGCATTACAGAAAAGCATGTAATGGAATAGTAAGATCTAAGTTTTAAAATGTATTTTTTAAAATACAAATTTGATGCAGAAAAGCATTTGACAAAATACAGCATCCTTTCTTGATTAAAAACCCTTAAGAAAGTAGGGATAGAAGGATCATACCTCAAGATCATAAGGGCCAACACAAAAAAAACCCACCACTAATATCACCCTCAGTGGGGAAAAACTGAGAGCTTACCCCCTAAGGTCAGGAACATGATAAGGATGTCCACTCTCATCACTGTTATTCAACATAGTGTTGAAAGTCCTACCTCAGCAATCAGACAACACGAAGAAACAAAAGGCATCAAAATTGGCAAGAAGTCAAACTTTCACTCTTCACAGATGACACAATACTCTATGTGGAAAATCCAAAAGACTACACTGAAAAACTGATACATGAATTCAGCAAAGTTGCAGGATATAAAATCAATGCACAGAAATTGGTTGCATTTCTATACACCAATAATGAAGCGAGAAATCAAGGAAACGATCCCATTTACAACTGCACCAAAAGTCATAAAATATCTAGGAATAAACCTAACCAAAGAGATAAAAGATGTATACAATGAAAACTATACAAAGCTCATGAAAGAAACTGAAGAAGTCACACAAAAGAATGGAAAAACATTCCATGCTCATGGTTTGGAAGAACAAATATTGTTAAAATGTCAACAGTACACAAAGCAATCTACACATTCAAAACAATCCCTATCAAAATAACACCACCATTCTTCACAGAGCTAGTAAAAACAATTCTAAAATTTGTATGCAACCAGAAAAGCCCTCGAATAGCCAAAGCAATCTTGAAAAAGAAAACCAAAGAAGGAGATATCACCATCCCGAACTTCAAGCTGTAGTACAACACTGTAATCATCAAGACAGTATGGTAATGGCACAAAAACAGACACTCAGATCAATGGAACAGAATAGATCTCAGAAATTGACCCACAAACGTACGGTCAACTTATCTTTAACAAAGCAGGAAAGAATATCCCATGGAAAAAAAGTCTCTTTAGCTAATGGTGCTGGGAGAACGGGACAGCAACATGCAGAAAAATGAACCTGGACCACTTTCTTACACCACACACAAAAATAAACTCAAAATGGAAGAAAGACCTAAACATAAGACAAGAGGCCATCAAAATCCTAGAGGAGAATACAGGCAGCAATCTCTTTGACTTCGGCTGCAACAACTTCTAACTTAACGGGTCTCTGAAGGCCAAGGAAACAAAAACAAAAATGAACTACTGGTACCACATCAAGATAAAAATCTTCTCCACAGCACAGGATACAGAAATAATCAGCAAAACTAAAACGCAACTGATGGAATGGGAAAAGATATTTGCAAATGGCATACCAGATAAAGGGTTAGTATACAAAATCTATAAATCGCTTGTCAAACTCAACACCCAAAAACCAAATAATCCAGTGAAGAAATGGGCAAAAGACCTGAACAGACACTTCTCCAAAGAAACATCCAGATGGCCAATCAACCCATGAAAAAATGCTCAACATCACTCATCATCAGGGAAATACAAATCAAAACCACAAAGAGATACCACCTCACACCTGTAAGAATGGTTAAATTAACAAGTCAGGCAACAACAGATATTGGCGAGTATGTGGAGAAAGAGGAACTGTTTTGCACTGCTGGGGGGAATGCAAACTGGTGCAGAAAACACCGCACTCTGGAAAACAGTATGGAGGTTCCTCAAAAAATTAAAAATAGAACTACCCTACTAGCCAGCAATTGCACTACTAGGTATTTAACCAAAGGATACAGGAGTGGTGATTTGAAGGGGCACATGCACCCCAATGTTTATAGCAGTGCTATTGACAATGACCAAAGTATGGAAAGAGCCCAAATGTCCATCGACAGATGAATGGATAAAGAAGAGGGGTGCCTGGGCAGCTCAGTCAGTTAAGCATTGGACTCCAGCTCAGGTCATGATCTTGCAGTTCAGGAGTTCAAGCCCCACATCGGGCCATTTGGCTCTGTGCTGACAGCTCAGAGCCTGGAGCCTGCTTCAGATTCTGTGTCCCTCTCTCTGCCCCTCCCCCGGTCACACTCTGTTTCTCTCTCTCTCTCTCTCAAAAATAAACATTTAAAAACAAATATGTGGTATATAGATACAATGAAGTATTACTCCTCAATCAAAAAGAATGAAATCTTGCCATTTGCAACAAATTGGATGGAACTAGAGTGTATTATAAGTGAAATTAGTCAGTTAGAGAAAGACAAATATCATATGACTTCACTCGTGTGGAATTTAAGATACAAAACAGATGAACATAAGGGAAGGGAAGCAAAAATAATATAAAAACAGGGAGGGGGGACAAAATACAAAAGACTCTTAAATATAGAGAACTGAGGGTTGCTGCAGGGGTTTTGGGTGGGGGGATGGGCTAAATGGACAAGAGGCATTAGGGAGGACACTTGCTGGGATGAGCACTGGGTGTCACACACAGAGGATGAATCACTGGATTCTCCTCCTGAAATCATTATTGCACTATATGTCAACTAATTTGGATGTAAATTTAAAATACATATTTAAAAAATAAATATAAAATAAAATACAAACTTGACCCTTTCACATATAATCCTGGCACTTTTAACTGGGGTCAAGATGGAATAAGAGGAACTGAAAACAAGTGAAAAAACAGAATAAGTACAACAATGGTTTCAAAACACTGGACATTAGGCAATGAAGAACAAGTGACACCTGAGAGATGGGAAATAAATTAACTGAGTCCTACAATTGCCCCAAGTTCCTGCCTGGAGAGTTTCCCGGCCACTATGCAGAGAGGGCAAACCTAGCACAGCCCACAAGTGGCCCTAAATTGGAGAAATGAAGCTGGGAGTTCAAGTAGGCCATAGTAGCTAGACCTCACAGAGCACAGTATGAGAGAAGACAGAACTGTGCAGAAAAAGAACTCCAGAGTGTGTCCTGCAGAAAAATCTGCCTCCTATATTCAGCTGAGTTCTGATCAGGGCACTCATGTGAGGAAAGTCCTTGGAGGTGGGAAAGAATCACCTGACAGGATTAGAGGAGCAATATACAAGACTCATGGAGCATGGAGTATCCTATTTCCACTCTTCAAAGCAGAAAACCTTTTAACTCATGGGGCACTGCGTAGAGTACTCAGAGGGTTTTGCCTCATTAGAGAAAAAGTAGTCCTAGAATAAAAGTTACTCTAGCTCTACCTAACAAAGATTAAAGGCAATACTCAACAAGATCAAACTGTTTCTAAGTAACTAAACCACATTCTAGAAAAAAGCTCAAAAACAGTTGTTAAGAATACAAAAATATCCACCACTTAACAAGGTACAATTTATAATTAAAAATTGCCAGGCAGCAAAGATGCAGGATATGTAAACCTTAATTAAGAAAAACACTAATAAAAACTAACTCTTAAGTAGCATGAATGACAGCATTGACAAAGATATTGAAGTGCTTATTATAACTATATTCCATGTGTTTAAGAAGCTAAAGGTAATTTGAGAGTGTTAGACATGGAATATGTTTTTTTAAAAGAATTACATTGAACTTCTACACAAGAAAACTAGTGTCTTCTATGAAAAATACGCTAGATGAGACTAACAGCAGATTAGATATTATAACAATGAAATAAAGACTTGTGAATTTGACGGATCAATAGAAACCAAGAAAACCAAAATAGAAAACCAAGAGAAAAAATGCACAGAGCATCAACAAGGTATAGGATAACTCAAGCGGCCTAACATATGTATAACTGGAGTCCCTGAAAAGTGGGAAGGCATGGTAGGTAGACAATAAAAAGAAAAAAGAATGGCCAACATTTTCCAAATTTGATGAAAACTGTAAACCAACAAATCCAACAAGTTTAAACACACACACACACACACACACACACACACACACACACAGTAAACACAAAGGAAACTTACTCCAAGGCATATCCTAGTTAAATTTCTTAAAACCGATGGAAGAGAAAATCTTAAATTTCACATTTTATTTTTTTTTCAACGTTTATTTATTTTTTTGGGACAGAGAGAGACAGAGCATGAACGGGGGAGGGGCAGAGAGAGAGGGAGACACAGAATGGGAAACAGGCTCCAGGCTCCGAGCCATCAGCCCAGAGCCCGACGCGGGGCTCGAACTCATGGACCGCGAGATCGTGACCTGGCTGAAGTCGGACGCTTAACCGACTGTGCCACCCAGGTGCCCCTTAAATTTCACATTTTAGATGAAATGGATCAACTTCCTGAAAAACACAAACTACCAAAGCTAACTCAGAAAGAAATTGATCTGAACAGCCCTATATCTATTATTTTAATTTAACTTACAGTTAAAAACCTTCCCACAAAGAAAGCTCCAGGCCCAAATAGCTTCACTGGGGAATTCTGTCAAACAGTTAAGGAATAATTAAAAATAATTCTATTCAAACTCTTCCAGGAAATTGAAAAGAAATGAATAATTTGCATTTCATTCCATAAGACCAGCATTACCATGCATGATACTAAAGCCAGAAAAAAACTTACAAGACTATAAAGTACTATCTCTCATCAACACAGACAGAAAAAAAAATTCTTAATATTTTAGAAAATCTAATTCAACAATACATATAAAGACAGTACATCATGACCTGTTGAGGTGTGTCCCAGGAATGCAAGGTTGAAAGAAAAATTCAGCAATCAATGTAATCCACCCTATGCACTGAAAAAGAAACACCACATGATCATCTCAATAGATACAGAAAAAGCATTTGATAAATCCAACACCCAACCCTGACAAAAAAACTCTCATAAACTAGGACATCTACAGAAAACTGTAACAGCATATTTATTGGTGAAAGACTATACTTTCCTCCTAAGATCAGGAGAAAAGCACAGATGTTCACTCTCACCACTTAAATTCAATATTATACTGGAGTTCCTAATCAATACAATAGAATTAATACATACATAACTAAATAAATGGCATCCAGACAAGAAATATAGAAGTGGTCTTTATGCCTATACAATAGGATCATCTCTATAAAAAAAATCCAAAGGAATCTACAAAAAAAAGCTCCTACAATGAGTTTAGTTAGGTGTCAGGATACAAAAGCAATATACAAAACAAATCTTATCTCTATATACTAACAAGTGATAGAAGCCAGACCTTACTACCGCCAAAAAAGTGCATACTCTATGATTCCAGCTCTATAATATAAGCTGTACAAAATGCAAAGTAATTATACTTACTTACAGAGAGATCACTGATTGCCTGAGGATGGAAAGTAAAGAGGATCAGGAGAGGGATTATAAAGTTTTGGAGGCAATGAATATGTTCACTATTTTGCTTGTGATGTAGGTTTCACAGGTGTACACAGAGGTCAAAACTTACACTATATAGCTTACGTATGCATAATTTATTTTATGTCAATTATAAATCAATTAAGCTGTTTTTCAAAAGATACTAAAAACAGATAACAATCAAATGCAATGTGTGAACTCTGATTAGATCTTAGTTTGAAAGGAAAAAAATCAGCTTTGGAAGACAACTGGGATTAATGGGGGAATTCACATATAGATTTGCTTTTAGGTTATTTTAGGTAAGTATTGCTTATTAGGTTATAATGATGTGGTTATGCAGGTGAATAATTTATACCTGAGATACTTGCGGAGGTATCTCTTTTTTTTTTTTTCTTTCAACGTTTATTTATTTTTGGGACAGAGAGAGACAGAGCATGAACGGGGGAGGGGCAGAGAGAGAGGGAGACACAGAATCGGAAACAGGCTCCAGGCTCTGAGCCATCAGCCCAGAGCCTGACGCGGGGCTCGAACTCACGGACCGCGAGATCGTGACCTGGCTGAAGTCGGACGCTTAACCGACTGCGTCACCCAGGCGCCCCCCCGGAGGTATCTCTTTATGAAGAATTAAACTTACTTTCAAATTGTATCACACACACACACACACACACTTACATAGGACATAAAGCCAATGCAGTAAAATATTAACAATGGTATCTAAGTCCTGGTTATATATGTGTTCATTAATTTTTTTTTCAATTCTTCTGTTTCAAAATATTCATAATTAAAGTTGGAAGAAAATATGTAAATCTAACTCATCCTAAACTACTACAATATTATCTAGAAAAATAACTTCAGAAAATCAGTTTTAATAAGCAGTATTACCTACATGTCAGACTATTTAAAAGTTACTAACATTTTTTATATAACATTCCACCCTTGCATATAATATAAAATGTGAATAAAGGGCATGATAAGTAAACATTAACTCCAAGTTAACCCTTTTGGAATTACTACCAATTTTAAATCAGAGTCCACACTTAATACATAATAATCTGATGTTATTAACAAGATACTTTCTAGTTTTTTTTTCCTTTTTTAAACCAAGCTGAAAGTAGTAAAATAACTGAAGTCTAGAAATCATTTCAAAATTAGTATTTGAGTAACCAGTAAGTTTCTTCATTGGCTAGCTGGCTTATGAGTTACAGATGCAGCATGAAATTCAGTCCCTGCCTTCATGGATGTCATAATCTAATTGAGGGGGGAAGGGAATGTATCTAAGTAAGACTATTATGGAATAATAAAATACAGTTCCTTATTAAGCGTTATGCACTGTTATGAATTTTTTAAAAAGAAAGAACTTCCATGAGTAGCACAATAGTTCAAGGCAACTATTGTTTTTTATGCTGTTTGGGTAGATGCAGAAAAAAAAAGTTTTTAAAGAATTGTTTCAAATGGGGAAGTGTACTTAAGGTTTAACAACAGAAAGTCTTTTGCTAGAAGTCATACTACAAAAACAACACAAACCCACATTATTTACTATAGGAGAAAAGCTTCAAACACTTGTCCAATCACATGCCCACTTTCTAAGGGCATCCTATAGCATCAATTTAAGGGATAGGCCCAGACTGTCAATCTTCCCCAGAGACCCCTTCCACTGGCCACAGAGCCAGGCGTGGACATCTGACACTGACAAGACTTTTGGTGAGGCAGTATCAGGCAAAGAAGTACAAGGGTATGTATAATTTGGGGCTGTACTTGGTGCTACACAAAGTAGCACGCAAGCAAGAACTGGGAACCAAAACCCTTGCAAAAGAAGTGGATCAAGAGAAAGGACTATGGAATCGATCAATGTGCAGAAAGTAAAAGATCTTGAAGCCTCAGGGAGAGAAAGAGAGAAAGAGAGGGGGCAAGACTCATACCCTCCTGGTTCCCAAAAGTCCACTGTACTTCCTAAATTTAACTGAGCTACATGAGCTTTTACTCTATCCCTACAATTCCCTCTCTTTAAAGGGAATAGTATCTCATGAATAAATGACCTCTGACTTAAGAGGTTACGAGGTATAAAAGTTACACACTTCATACATAAGCTAATAACATTTTAATATACATGATGTTTATTACAACTGAGGGTTCCTTCTATACTTTGCAAAGCCAAATTTCCAATTTTCAACACTGAATCAGTTCCAGATTAGTAGTGGATTATCTCTGCAGTGACTTTATCATACAACAGATCTCAATCCACATTAAATCAGTCGTGTCAATTCTGCCTCCTTAATGTCTCAATCTCTAGCCCTTCCTGGGCTCTGTGGCCTTAGGCTGTGGATGGCTATATAACCTCCAATCTCTCTGCCCATTTTACCACCAACTCCTACCCCTCCAGTTCGTCCCCCCCAAACAAGAAGTAAAGCTATCTAAAATACAAATCAGACAACAGAATCCTACTCCCACAACTCACATAAGCCCTACATTGCTAAATATAAGGCAACCATTTTTTTTTAATGGAGATTTGTATAATGACAAAGATATACAAATCTTAAAAATAATACTACTTGCCAAAATTCTGTATATCAGGAATGGCAAACTCAGATGTGTAAACCAGCACTGCACAACAGAAACTTCTGCAATCATAGAAATGTGTCTTCATTGTCCAATGTGCTAACTTCTACCTATGGCTACTGAGCACTTGAAATGCGGCTGGTGTGACTGAGCAAAAGAATGTTTTAGTGTTCATTTATTTATTGTAAGAGAGAGAGCACGCGCTCATGCCTGAGCAGGGAAGGGGCAGAGGGAGTGAGAGAATCCCAAGTAGGCTCTGCGTTGACAACAAGGAACCCAACGCAGGGCTCAAACCTATGAACCATGAGATCATGACCTAAGCCGAAACCAGATGCTCGACCAAACTGGGGCACCCAGACACCCCTTTAGTTCATTTTATTTCATCTAAAACAAAATGGCCATAGGTGACTAGTGGCTATTGTATTAGCCACAGTGCTAGTCTGTAGAGTCCAGGCAAAGCCATCCTGACATAAATGCAGATTCACGCCTATCTAAAGAAGATGCAACAAGTGTAATGGAATTTGAACTTAGTGTTACCAAACAGTTCAATGTTTTCAAGAAAAGCAAGCAATTCAAACTTTATGTGGAAGTTAGCAGTTTTAAAATGCTGGCAACCAACTTAAAAAAAAAAAAAAAAAAAAAAACAAAGCTTATTAACCACCTTGACCAAACCAACATACACAAGACCCCATTCAGTTTTCCATCTAAATGATGTCATTCATTCATTAAATATTTAATGAGCGCGTCCTACATACCGTATCATACCATTCTGGATGCTGGAGATAACCACAAAAAAAGAGACAAAAATCTCTGCCCAATTTGCAGCAACAGTAATGCTGCAATATGCTAACATACACAAATACAAATAAATCTAAAGCAACACATAGCAAACTATTCATAGTGGTTATTTTGAGTCACTGTAAAGGATTTTCATCTCACGTATTTCTGTGCTGTTCAAATTTTTACCAGGTGTATTATTTTCTAAGCCCCAAAACTAACAACTATTTTTGTAATTCCCAACGGTTTCCGTGGGCTTCAATAAACTCCTGCATATGAAAGACCAGGCCTCTCCTAATGCCACCTCCTACCATTTCTCCAGCCACCTTCCCCGGCTGTCCTTCACCCATTCCTAAGCTCCAGACCCACTGATTTACTTACACCCCTCAGAAAACCTCTCATCTCTAATATCTATGCGCATCAATTGCACGGCTTAGCTCTGCGATTATAGCAAGCAAAGTCTTGCTCATCTCTCATGACTTATGTGAAATTAAAAAAAAAAAATTCTGACACAGAAGGTACAAGCAAAAGCCCCAAACATTACATGAACATAAGTAAAAACATTATCACTGACATCACTGACAATAAACTGTCATTTAGAACAGAAATGGAGCCTGATATTTTGCAATCCCTGGCTTATCCTTGAGAAATGGTTAAAAAAAAAAAAATTGGGGGAAGAAACCTATTTATACATTTCACAGAGCCAACGCTAGACTACACAGAGCCTAAGAAGGATTCAGGGCTGGCCTATCCTCTTCAAAGAACTAGAGCAGGTCAACAAACATGGCTGGCAAACTTCAAGGATTACTAAATTAATGATGTGAGAAAATTAAGCAATTTGGATGGTTAGCCTCTAAGACCATTTCAGATCCTTAATTCTTTAAGTACCATCTCAGAATGAGCAAGTACAGCACTCACTGGCACTCACAGCTGAAGCCTGGAAGACAGTTTTAACAACTCTGCTGAAAATGACTATTTCTTCTCTGGTTTCTATGGAAACAGCCGTCAGGTTGGCAAAAATAGGACATGTACTTTAAAATAATCATTCAAGCAAAGTACACACATGATGGAAGACTTAAAAAAAAAATAATAAATTGGAAGGCAACAGCCTTGGTTCTTAAGCTTCCAAATGTCAGACTGCATGCACCCCGTCACCACGGCTGAGATGATGGATATACACCCGCTGCATTTCAGCGAGGGATACACGGTACTGGCTGGGGTCCCTACGGTGGATCAATCCCTGAATTCCAAATGAGGCCTTACGTCGCCCCGGACTAAAATTGCTCATTGAGGACTGCATGGCACAATAAAACTGTTGCTCAGCTTTACACAGGCAAGTGACATTATTTAAAGAGTATAAAAAGCTCTTTTTGTAAACAAGTTTATGAAGAAAGTATCAAAACGCCTTTGCCCTGGTTACACGGGAAACGTTGGGTTCTTCATTGCAGGGTTGAGGTAGGAAAACTTATGTTGTCTACTTTAAGAGTGAGGAGGAAAGAGAGGGACTGCCTCTCAAGTTGCTGTAGGCGGTTGGAAGCGGTTTTGCACGGGTGAAGGTGTCGAAGTGAGGCACACCGTGCCGTCCGTGTTAATAAGAAATACTACTTTAAAAAAGGAGCTGCCAAAGAGAAAGGATGAGGGGAGAGGGAGGTACCTTCTCGGAAACCACATCCACCTGCTAACTAGCAACTTCCCGGCCGGCAGAGTAGCACCCTGGGGTCCCTGCACTCCACGCCGGGAGCGGGGGAGGGGGGGGGGGTTGAGACACAACTCTCCCGTACCCCTTTTCCACTCACCCCTCTCCCCCGGCTCTCCCCAATCCTCCCCCAGACACACCCGGCGCCCCTCCGTCCCTTCCCCCCAGGCCTCGCCACCCCACTCCCCTCCCCGTGCTCACAGGACTCCGCCCCTCACCCCGGCGCCCCTCGAAGCTCTCGCACTCTGCCCCCACCCCTGGGCCCGGCCCAACTCGTAAAAGGGGGACAAAGACATCCCCACAGGACAGACCCTAGGAGTGGCGAAAGCGAAGACGACTCTTCAGACCGGCCCTTTGCGCAAGCGCATACCCCATCCAGAAGCCCCGCCTCCTTACTTCCTGCCCTCTGCCCGGTCCTTGGCGCCTTTTGCTCCGCCCACAGCGGGCAGTCTACACACCCACCCAAAATCTTCCTTCCCGAGGGCCGCCGACCAGGAGCGGACCGTGGCGCTCTCACGCCCCCGTGTGGGTAGAGGAGGGACGTGGCTGCAGGCTGTGCTGTTTGCCTGGCACGTCTTCTTCACTTATGTCCTTGGAACCTGATTTGGCTCCTCTAAAGAATGATCCAGGCAAGGCTGTGACCGCTGAAGATTCTAAGGCAGTCTGGCCAAAAGAAAAGAGATTCTGGAGGGTTTCTGGAGCCCAAAGACTAAGGTTTCTTGGTTTTAAAGTTGCAGTGCTAGAAGCAGTCTTTGGAGTGTGAGAATTTTGCTTTCACCTGACTTTCTGGAATGGCACAGTTTAAGAAAAATGAAGCATAACCTGAAGCATCTAGAAGTTAACTGAAAAGAGCTGGCTACAAAACAATGGGTATGGTATGTCTCATTTATGCCACCAAAAAATATTTATCCAGCACCAAGTGCATCTTTCATGGAGCTTGTATCACAGTGAGGAGATCTAGGCAATAAGCAAGCAAACAAGCAAATAAACATGGTATCAGATAGTGGTATGATTCTGTATTAGTTTGTGATATTTATATTCTCTGCACAATGAAAAACGTCTTAAAAGATATAAACACTATGAACAATTTTACGTGTCACTTTTACGGGATTATAAGCAATGTTTTCTTTCACCTTGCTTATTTGTGTTTTATAATTTGCCTTTTACTTTGAAGGAACTATCCTGGCACATCCCTGACCACTGGTTCCCTAACAACTCAAGTGACAGGTCTCTGAATCTTCATGGGTTTATGTGAAGTGCGTGTATCTTTCCAAGGTCTCCAATGTACTAGCTATCTCTTGCTCAGCATGCCTGATTAGCATGCTGTTATCAGTATAACAGATAGGGTTATACTATTAGCATGCTGTTATCAATAGAACAGATAGGCTCTCTGGGATGTCCAGGTGGTCCCGATCCTTTTGGACTGTGTTATGACAGATCGCAGAGATGGCACAATGACTATAATCAAGTCTACTACATGATTACATCTTCAGTTGTCTATAAACCATTCTCCTGGTTTCTGAAGTGGCCAGACTGGCAAATTAAATGGAGACATGACAGGGACAACTACTCTGTATCTATTAGGTCTTTAATGGTGGCATTAATCTCTACCATCATCATCCTAGCCCCTTGGATGAAATATTGGTTCTTATTTATTATCTCAACTCGGTAAGGAAGGGACAGTTTTAGTGGCTTTCACCTGGTTTTCCTCACCATGAGAACTCAAGGCCAAAGACCTAATGTGGAGCTTGCTCTCAATATATACTCCCAATTATGCACTCAGGGACTGAGGAAAGACTAGAGGATAGGTCCACGCTCCCGTGGACTCATTGTAAACTGGATATTATACAGACCTGTGCTCATTACCTGACCCCCAGAAGTCCCCACTCTTAAAAAGAGGCCATGATAACACTTTGAGTTTCTGGGCAACAAGATCCTCTGGACTCTGCAAAATTTCTGGGTACTTCTCTTTCCCTAACATATAGTTGGCTGTGAAAATGGCCATAAGCCACAGAGTAATCATTGCAGTAATATCTGTTTCTGTGTTGCAGGGTTCTTCTTCTTAGGGAATGGATTCTTCTCAGTCAATGGATTCTGTGGTCCAGGTCTGAAGATTAACTCAGATCTGAGAACTGTACAGGAAGTGCGACTTTTGTATTAAGGCAACCACCCTCAGACCCCTCTTCTGCCATTCTTGCCTTCTTCTGGTTATAGATATCAAGCAGCACCCTATTGGCTGCCCATCTATTTTTCCCCTATGGACACCTTGTACTATTAAATACCTTCACAGCACCTGAGGGTCAAGTACCCATGCAGCCCCTCTTAACTTGCCAGCTATTATAGTAATTACAGCCTCCAGGCTTGTGGTGGTTAAAGTCACCACCTAGCTTCTATCACTTCGGGATGCTATCATTACCCTAGAGATTACCCTAGCCCCCTCTGAACTTCTTAGTGATGCTGGTATTTCTCTCACTAGTGCATTTCCCATTGCCATTGAGTATGGCCTGTCCTTTGGACCTCCTGTGGAGCATAACCCTCTGTCTGACCTTTTGATTCCACACAATAAATCCTTCGAGCAAGCTCACTTCCCTCAGGACCTCTTTTCTTCCCCTACAGTCTGCTAGGGCAATTCAGCTGCCTTCTTCCCTGGAGACTTCCCTTGACTGAAGTTGATATAACCGGCCTCATCAAAGAATATGCCTTCTCCCCAGGAAACAGCATGCATTCAGTGACTGATGTTTTTTATTTTTATTTTTTTTATTTTTCCTTTCCTATTTGAGTGTGTGTGTGTGTGTGTGTGTGAGAGAGAGAGAGAGAGAGAGACAGAGACAGAGAGAGACAGAGAGAGACAGAGAGAGAGAGAGAGAGAGAGAGAGAGAGAGAGAGAATCTCAAGCAGGCTCCATACTCAGTGTGGAGCCCAGTGTGATCCCACCCTGGATGGGATCATGACCTGAGCCGAAATCACGAGTTGGATGTTAACCGACTGAGACACCCAAGTGGCCGCAGTGACTGATTAATTTAGGAGATATAAAGGCCTGGCCCCTGTGCCTCAATTGAGGACAACCCCATAAGGCCACCCCAGCTCCAGAGCTCTCCCTAGGATTGGTAAGAAGAACCACTTCTCCCTCTGCCCAGGCCTCTGTCCCTTATTCACTTATAGGTGTTGTCCCTGAGGACCCCTCCACTGCACCCCAAAAACCCTGAACACAGAGACTCAGAGTCTGTTTCCAGGGAACCCAACCCAAGGTAACTCGGGTTTTCTCCAGAAGTGGAAGCTGCTTGGATACAGAAAGACTTTCATTTATACCTCCCAGAGGAAGTACCAGAAGCTGAATACTGAGTAACTCTGAAGAATTGTGAGGCTTGGCTTGTGTTAGAACCGGGTGTAGACAGAAAGAAGCTCAACAGATAGCACAACTCTGCTGATCTCAGTTCAAGTTGAGAGCCACACAAGATGGCCACAGGACTTGAGAAGGGTCACAAGTTTGGTAGGCTGTAATGGACAGGTGGTTCCTTGACTGAAGTGGCCTTTCATTTTTCTTGAACATGTGCCAGGCATGACTGTTCCAGATGTTGGAAATGACTGGTTCTGGGTCTGAAGTCACCCAACATAGACAACTGCAGCAATATAGACAACTGCCTGTTCTACTCCAACAAAAAGTAGCTCACCATTTTCTTCATCCATGGGCTTGACTGACTTTACTTTCTTCTCTCAGCCCAGCCTTTCTTCCCACAGAACATGAACAGACATGTCTTTAATTTCTTTTCCTTTTTTTTTTTTTTTTGGCTTGAAAACAGTGGTCACACCAAGTTCTAGTGTGTTATTGCCACCTGAATTGTTATGCTCTAGCTCATTGAGTGGTCTCCCTGCCTTCACCTCATTCCTCTTGTCTAACCAGCAGCCACCTGGACCCAGGTCCTGAAGCTGAAGCCTAGATGATACAATGTGGGTCAACAACTCCAAGGCCACAGCTTGGACACAACCTTGCTCGCTACCCTGGGATGAGTTTTCCAGAGATTCCAGTTGAGCACTTTTCTAAGAGTCAGCACAAACTATTACTCCTTTATTGCAAAAGTAAACCATTTTTTAAATATTTTTGAGAGAGAGCCAGAGCACAAGTGGGGTAGGGGCAGAGAGAGGGCGACACAGATTCCGAAGCAGGCTCCAGGCTCTGAGCTGTCAGCACAGAGCCTGACATGGGGCTGAACCCACAAACCAGGAGATCATGACCTGAGCCGAAGTCAGACACTTCACCGACTGAACCAACCAGGCGCCCCAAAAGAAAACTATTAACACCAAGAAAATTGAAACAAAAAAGAGAAAAGTACCCTTAACCCACTACCCAAAGATAATTAATCACTGTTAACATTCGGATATGCCACTCTCTTGGAAGTCAAGATTAAAATTAAGTATTTAAAACTTGGATAGAGGGGCGCCTGGGTGGCGCAGTCGGTTAAGCGTCCGACTTCAGCCAGGTCACGATCTCGCGGTCCGTGAGTTCGAGCCCCGCGTCGGGCTCTGGGCTGATGGCTCAGAGCCTGGAGCCTGTTTCCGATTCTGTGTCTCCCTCTCTCTCTGCCCCTCCCCCGTTCATGCTCTGTCTCTCTCTGTCCCAAAAATAAATAAACGTTGAAAAAAAAAAAATTAAAAAAAAAATTAAAAAAAATAAAAAATAAAAAAAATAAAATAAAATAAAAAAATAAAACTTGGATAGAATGAAAGGTTTCTCGCTGTCCTTTTAATGTGCAGTCCTTTGATTCTTAACCATGTAAACATTTTTCCATGCTTATATGCTTTTCGGATTTCTTCTTTGGCAAATCTCCTGTCCATGCCCTCAACCCATTTTTCTATACAATATTCCTTATTATCTTTTACATAGTTAAGAATTGTCTGCCGTTTGCATAATAAACATTTCCCCTGCTTGGCATCTGTCTTTCAACTTTGTTAATTCGTGTATGCGGATATATGTACTTTAAAAAATTTTTGGTATAAACAAATCTCTCTGTCTTCTCATGGTGGTTTCTGCCTTTGAGATTTATTTGCCATCTGTCTCAAACCCAAGATTATATGTTTACCAATATTTTCTTCTGGTATTTGAGTTTGTTCTCTCTTAAATCTTCATCAGGAATTCATTTCAGTACAAGATCAGACAGAAGAATATAACCTACAATATTTTCTGAATTATCAGGCCAGTGGAGCTTTTACAAAAGACACATGCAGGTGCTGTGCCCATAGGAGGATCACCAATGTAACTCTTGTCCCAACAGTTTACTGAATAACCCCTCTTGTCCTGACTGACTTGAAGCATCACTTTTGGTATATACTAAATCCTCTGCTTCTGGGCTTTTCTCTTTTGTTCCTTTGTCTGTTCTGGCAGTAGTGCGTGGTTCTAATTTTACCGTACAGATTTTATTTTCAAATATTTTCTGGCTCTTCCTAATACACTTGACCTTCAGGATGGACTTTTGGAATAACTTTTCAAGTCCTCCCCACCAAAAAAATGCACTGGGACTTTAATTCTGTTATTGCCATTTTTAAACTTAGATTAATTAAGGGGCACCTGGGTGGCTCAGTGGGTTCAGCATCTGACTTCGCTCAGGTCATGATCTCAAGGTTCGTGAGTTCAAGCCCCGCGTCGGGCTCTGCTGACAGCTCAGAGCCTGGAGCCTGCTTCAGATTCTGTGTCTCCCTCTCTCTCTCCCCCTCCCCCACTTATGCTCTGTCTCTCAAAATATGAATAAACGTTAAAAATTTTTCTAATAAATAAACAAACAAACTTAGATTAATTTTGAGGAATTTTATTCTTTTGCAAGGTTGACTCTATCAATCCAGGAAACTTGACATGTGTCTCCATTTACCCAGGTCTTCTTTTATGTCCCTCCATAAAGTTTTATAGTCTTCTTATATGGGTCAAAGCAGTATATTTTTTAAAGGAACTATAAACTTTGACTCCTTAGGATTATAAAATCTCCGAACTGGAAGGGACTTAAAAACCATCTTGTCACCCCACCCAATCTGTTGCTGAGCCCACCTCTTGAACAACCAAAGATACAGGATGAATTTTCATGTTGTTGTTTTTTTTTAATATAATGACATCATATTATATGTATTCTCTGTGCCTTCCAGTTTATCACTTGAACAACAGGTCTTGGAAAAAGTTCTGACCAACGTATATAGATCACCTTAATCCATTTTAATCACTGCATGGTGTTCTATGGAAATGATATTGCATCATTTAATTTATCACCCCGCTGTCCCTCGACATTTAAGCTATCCCTGTCATTTTGCTGTTACAAATATCTCAGCTTACAACCTTGAACCCTTACTAAAATCAAAGTCCCCGAAATTCTAGAGCACAAGACCAGTGCCTGCAAAGTCCCCCCCTCCTCAAACTCACAACGCCTGTTCAAAGAAAGTCTGACTTCCCGATGTCCTTAGATTCTGTTCAACAAACGTTTATTGAACATGCATTATACAGTAGGCACTGGAATTTTTTAATACACTAATTTCAATAAAATAAACAAGTTCACTAATTCAAAATCACTTACGGAATGCACACTGCGTGCCTGGCACTGTGTTTGTCTGGAGAGTCCAGGGGAAAACTAACAATCCCCTGCTATTCTAAACTCCAACAACTCTCAAAATAAAACAGGAGTCATTGCAACATGGTACCCACTTATTTCTAAGCCCCAGGCGAGTCCACACAGTAGGCCAAAAGACCAGGACAGCAGATTCTCAAATAATTTGGACAAACACTTAAATGTGTCATGAGATTTCCACACTTACGTTCCCAGGCTCTTGCACATGCCATGTTTTCTGTGTGGAAGACTAATTTTGTGTTCCTTCAGAAGGACACCCTGAGACAAGGAATCAGATGCAATCATTCATTTGGGAAGTGATCCCAGGCAGCACCAGTTGGGGAGCAGAGAACTGAGACAGGGAAGGAAAGGAAGCCAATAAATGATGCATTAACAAACGAGTTACAACTGGGGGCAGATGGAGAGAGTCCCTCTGATGAATGTGGGAAGACCGTGTAACACACACCTCAGAGTTTCCAAACAGAGGGATGAAGTTGCTGGTCTATTTATCCACTAACTCCAGCTACTCATTGGTTGAGGGCTGTCCTGGGGATGATTAATTCTCTAGCACTTCCAGCCTCCTTCATGTGCTCCTGGAAGCTCAGAAAAAGCCTCCAGCAAAGGGATTCAGACGCTGACAGCTGCAAGCTGAACCAGCATGTGCAGAAATATGGGCCAGGCACCAACATGCCAGTAGGTATGAGTGGGCACCAGTAGCATCTGCTACAAATGCCTTTTCTGCTGTCACCTGGCTAATTTATTCTTCAAAACACAGGGCAGTAGTCGCCCACTCTGGCAAGTCTTGTATGCATCTGCACCAGGCCTGGTGACTTGTCCCACTTTTCTGTGCACCAGGAGCATTTTGTGCTCATGTCATTCCTACTAAGACTATAAGTGGTGGCTCTGAGACCCAGGTTGGCCCACTCTAAATCCCAGAACAAAATCACTAACATGCTTCCATACAAGTGAGCTCCTTGGCTTGTAGATCCATGACTCCAATCTCTGCCCCTGTCTCCATGTCATGATCTGCTCTGTGTTTCTGTGCGTCCTCTCTTTTTATAAGGACACCCACCGGTCATTAAATTGGGGGCCCACCCTAAGTCCAGAATAATGGCCTCTCAAGATCTTCAGCTTAGGGGCGCCTGGGTAGCTCAGTTGGTTAAGCATCCAACTCTTGATTTTAGCTCAGGTCATGATCTCACGGGCATGAGATCTCTTCCGGGGTGCCTGGGTGGCTCAGTTGGTTAAGCGACCGACTTCGGCCCAGGTCATGATCTCGCAGTTTGTGAGTTCGAGCCCCGCGTCGGGCTCTGTGCTGACAGCTTAGAGCCTGGAGCCTGCTTCGGATTCTGTGTCTCCCTCTCTCTCTGCCCCTCCCCTGCTCATGCTCTGTCTCTGTCTCTCAATAATAAACATTAAAAAAAAAAATTAAAAAAAAAAAAGGTTGTCTCTCTTCCTCTGCCTCACTTCCCCACTCACATGCTCTCTTTATTTATAAATAAATATCCTCAGCTTAATTAACAACTACAACAATTCTATTTCCAAAGGAAAGTTAAAGGAGATAACTTTCCTTTGGGGCCCTTAAATTAGGAGAATATAGGACTGGAACGATTGGTGGCCATCTTGCCCATGATGTGGACAAAGCTGGCCTAAAAAACAAAGCCAACCCAGAAGCAGAATAAAGATATGAAGAGAGAAATAGAAACCTGACATTAGTTGAGCCCTTGGATCCAGCCATACCTGAAGCTAACATCTCCCCTTCTCACTTTCCAGTTACGAGTCAACAAATTTCTTTTGCTTACACTAGTTTGAGTTGTTAACACTTGCAACTGGAACAGTCCTTGCTGATACACTCCAGTGTTGCACATCTGCTGTCTCTCTCGATCCATTTTCCCCCCCTCTTGTTCTCATACCTGACAAATCCCTATTTATCCCCAGGTCTCAGTTCAAGTAGAACTTCCTCAAGCAGATCTTCCCTAAACTGACACCCACCTCCACCCCAGATTCCATCAGTTTTCCCTAATGGATGTTGTCATAGCCCCGTCCTCCTTTCTCATAATAATCATCCCACATTATTGCAATTGCCTTTGTATTGATCCTCCTGTCCCCAAATCACTAATGCAACACAGTCATGAAATATAGTCAGTGGCTAATGTCTAGTCACTCACAACTTAGAATATTCATTTGTTTTCTGAAAAGTATAGTAAAATAAACAATGACCAAGCCTAACTATTTCTGTGTGGCTACTAGACAGTTGTTTAATATGTCCTGATTAATTTTTAGTATATAAGCCAGTAATTGCTTTTACTTAGGATTTCTTAATGAAATAATAATAATACATTTTTAAACTCCCCACGCTGATCAAAGAGAATAATTAGAAGAGGATAATTATACTCATGAAGGATGAAAATTATTGCTTTAATAGTATTTAGTGGTCTGATTAGACTAAATAAAGGAAGAACCCAGTTTGCCAGTTCTTTAAGCATTTTCTGAAGATCTGAGTTAAAGTCTAAATAATACAGCACCACAAACTGCCCTTCGTTTAAATAATTTCTGCATTTTTTCCTTGATTATTAAAACCAGTTATAATCATTGTTGGAAAAGTTAGGAAATACATAAAAGCATAGCTGGAGACAACAGAAAGCTCTATTATCCCCATCAATGAATATTTGCATTTTATTTCTGTGTGCATCCATAACCAGACACCAGCTCAGATCCTGGCTCTTACCCCCAAGGAAGCTCCTGCTCTTACCTTAAGCTCCTGCTCTTACCTTACGCTCCTCTGGGGTTCCTGATTTCACTTCTCATGGTCCTTTATCCCGCAGAAACAAAGAAATGCCTTTTCCTTCTTGATTTCCACACAAATGACACTGCCCATACAGCACACTTTCACGGCCAATTTGTACTGAAAATTTGGCAGTAAAGGCAAGGAGGAAATTCACATCACAGGTCCATATGCATCATTCATTCATTCATTCATTCATTCAGCAGAAATAGCCTTTTAAAAAAATGGAATATTAGAATTCCCTTTTCTCAGTCAAGTCACAACTAGGGGTTCTGTGCTGGGTTAAATAGTATCCCCCCCCACACCCCTCAAAATCATGTCCACCTAGAACCTGTGAATGTGACCCTATTAGGAAAAAGGGTCTTTGCAGATGTAATCAAGTCAAGATGAAGTTTCACTAGATTAGTGTGGGTCCTAATCCAATGACTGGTGTTTTACAAGAAGAGGGAAATTGGGGAAGGACCCCCTCGGGAAGGAGGCCGAGGTTGCAATTTTGGTGCCACAGGCCAGGGAATACCGAGGACTGCTGGCAACCACAGCAAGCTAGACAATGCTTTTCCTAGAGCCTTCAGAGAGAACACCACCCTGCTGACACCTTGACTCTGAACTTCAAGCCTCCAAAGCTATGAGAAATAATTGTTTTCTGTTATTTGAAGCCACCAAATTTGTTGTGCTTAATCCTGGCAGCTCCAGGAAACTAACAGAGGCTCCAACCCCTGGCCAAGGGATCCTTTCTCTGCCCCCACCCCCACCCCCTCCTCCCCCCACGGCCCCCCCCACCAGCGTCGACCCAATGCCAAAAAATTCCTTCTTGCTTCTGGATGCAAAGCAGTTTAGGTTATTTTGCTCTTCCCCCAAGCAAGGGCCCTTCCTTTGCATATCCAAAGGCCCATTCTTGGCTTCCACTAAAGGCCTGGGGCCAGGGAGGACTTCCCTTTCTTCTGCTCAGCAGCTGTTCAAAGAAAAGTGAGTGAAAGATTGATCCCGACCCTGATAAAAATTATACCATTCTGAAGATTAAAAAAAAAAAAAGAAGGAAAAAAGGAAAAGGGAAGCAGTTTTGGTCAGCTTTGATGTAAAACAGCAAATTGTGCATATAAAGTAACAAATCCCATTTTTGTTTTTTAAAATGGAGTGCGGGGCACCTGGGTGGTTCAGTGACTTGAGTGTCTGACTTTGGTTCAGGTCATGATCCCATGGTTCCTGGGTTCCAGCCCCGCGCTGGGCTCTGTGCTGTCAGAGCCTGGAGCCTGCCTCGGATTCTGTGTTTCCCTCTCTTTCTCTCAAAAATAAATACACATTAAAAAAAATTTTTTTTAATTAGATAAAACAGAGTGGGATCATTATATAATTATGTTATTCTTCCCCGGCCCCATATTAGAAAGTCCTCAAGGGTTATACTATAATTTGTACAGATCCACAATCCCTTATCTTCAAATCCAAATTGCTCTGAAAACCAAATGCTGTTTTGAACGTTTGGTGCCAGCTCATGTGGCAGTAAAGCTGACCTGAAGTGGCCTACGGCTATTTACGGTCTATTTATACCAATTAGTGTGACTATAAATAAGTTTCATGGCAGAAACCTGTCTCTGTTGAGGATGCTGCCGCAGACCCTACTGAGGGGGCTAGATAACATGTACCAAGTTCTCCTAAAAACCGAAGATTCTGAATTGGGCAACATTCTCTCGAGGAGTTGTGGACCTGTGTGACCATCCCCCTGCTGTTGGATATTTGGGCTCCTTTCAGCGTTTTGTTATTATAAGTTTTCTGCTGCAGGAGAGAGATCTTATCTGTGAAACTTTGTGTGCATCACTACTTATCTCCCCAACATAAATTCCTTGGCATGGAATTAGGAAATCAAAGAAAATAAACACTTTTAAGGTCCTTGGTGGATATTACCAGCTTGTTTTCCAGAAAGGTTATACAATGAACATGTTTCTCACCAGCACTGAATAAGACCCGTTGTATCAATTTCACAGAGAAGAATTTTTATCCCACTTTGCTTTGAAGTGCGGTAATTACTGGTGATGTTAGATATATTTTTAAAAGATGTTTGGGGCGCCTGGGTGGCGCAGTCGGTTAAGCGTCTGACTTCAGCCAGGTCACGATCTCGCAGTCCGTGAGTTCGAGCCCCGCGTCGGGCTCTGGGCTGATGGCTCAGAGCCTGGAGCCTGTTTCCGATTCTGTGTCTCCCTCTCTCTCTGCCCCTCCCCCGTTCATGCTCTGTCTCTCTCTGTCCCAAAAATAAAAAATAAAAAAAAAAACGTTGAAAAAAAAAAGAAAGATGTTTATTATCGGGGCACCTGGCTGGCTTAGTGGGAGGAGCATGTGACTCTTGATCTCAGGGTCTTGAGTTCGAATCCCCACGTTGGGTGTAGAGATTACTTAAATATATAAAACTCAAGAAACAAACAAACAAAAAAAGATGGTTATTATCATTTCTAGTTCTTCTTCCGGAATTGTCTATTCGGGACCGTTGCCCATTTCCTACTGAAGTCAGGACCATCTCATAAGGTTGTTCTGTGTATGAACTGCACCAAGACAAACAGGGTGCATGGCTAAAATCAAGTCTGACTCCAATCATCTACCTACCTGTGCACCCTCAACTAAGGGACACTTTTTCCTTCTTACAAAGGCTCCTGCATACTTGTGTACTTGGCAAGCCTGCACTACAAGACTGGGTCCAACTACATGGGGTGTCTTTTTCTAATTTATCTGCCCAGAGAGAGGAGCCCTTTTTAATTTCCACAAAGGTACCTAGCTAAGGCCTTGATTAGATCATTGTTTTTCTAATCAATTTGTCTCAGTTCTTTATATAGTAAAGCTATTAACTTTTCACATATTATTTTGTGCTGTATTTTCCTTGCTTATTATTTTGTATTTGTTCCACTCATAAATTATTCAAATGCATTCCATATTGCTTTTCATTAACAAAAGCTTCATGGAGTTCTAAGTGGCTTTCTTTCTCTTCCTTTTGCGACTGAATATTATTTTGAGTGGTGAGATATGGGAAGAAGCATAGGAAATTTACCTCCTTGAATGGTTAATCCCTGATGTCGAAGGTCAGAACTAGCCACTCGGGGGAACATCTATACCCACCTCATCTATCCAGCCATTTAATCAGTATTAATTATTGAGCATTAAATACTGAGCACCTGCTATGTTCCACGAACTGTGCTAGAATTTGAAAATGCAGAGGTGAATAAATAAAAAGAAACAGCTCTTTCTTTCATGAACTTGCATTGGACACTGTGTATTCAAGTTTAAAGTAACTATTAACATTAGCTAACATTTATGAGAGCTCACAGTGTGGCAGGCACTAGCTTAAGTACTCACATGCACTAGCGTATTTACTTATCTCACCAACCCTTTGAGGAGGTAGGTATACTAGTGTCCCCATTTTACAAGTGAGGAAACTGAGGCATGAGGAGTGTAAGTACCCAGATCCAAGATCACACACTGACAAGCAGCTTTGCCAGAAGTTGGACCCAGACGTCTCAGCCACCTGCCTTCCTACAGGACTCTTACAGATTGGTCACTTGAACTGCCTACTCCAACCCTCCCACCCTGTTCTCAGATGGTTGCCCCTAAACAGCAGGCAGTGGATGGACGATAATCACAAATGGCAGACACTCAAGTCTCTCGGTCTGGGGCTCTGCTCCTACCAACACCCTCCCCCTCCACGGGTCAGTGGCCCCCAACCTCTGACATGGCCTTGTCTCCTGGTGCCAATCTGGGCTTGTCCTTCTGTCTCCATTTCTAGTTTTGACCCTTCCTCGTTTCCTTCTACAACTCATTCTCCTCTTTCTGCCCCTGAAGAGCTGGGGTCTTTGGAGGCACAGTGCTAGTTCTTTTCCCTTTTCAGTCTTTTACCTTTCCCTAGGCAACGGCATCCGTGTTTGTGGTTTTAAGTACCACTACCAGTGCCTTTCAAAACCTATATGCCGGTGCTTCCAGAATTCCCAGCTCCCGCCCATAAAACACCAGACATCTATACCCAACGCCTGGCTGAACCCAGTATGTCTGAAAACGATCCTCACCAATTCACTCCCACCAAAGATGTTCTCACTGTGTCCTCTGCCACAGGGAACAAATGGTACCACCAACCAGTCACAAAGGACAGAAACCTGGGAACCATTCTTGATACCTCTCTCCTCCTTACCACCCCTATATTTGAATCCATTCCCAAGTCCTACTGATTCTGTATCCTAAGTATCCCTCCAAAACACCCACTTCTCTCCATCACCCCCACCATCCTATACACCTGCTCTCAGGCCAAACTATCTTTATCTCTCCGAGATTCTTTTTTTCTCGTCTTCTGTTGTTTCCTTTCCTCTACTCTCTCCTTTTTAGTCTGTTCTCCGTACTCCAGCCAGTGATCTTTTTAGAACACAATATGATTATGTCATCCCCTGAAAAATATTTTTTCAACAATTTCCCTATGCTCTTGTCTGGGGTGAAGTTGTGTCATTAGGGAGGAGGGGGGCCCTTTTCCTCCATGCAAAGGTTCTCACCAGCCCATAGGCCAGTCCTTGCATGGCAGGGTTTAGTTCAACTAGAAAGGATGCCATTTTATGTCTGCACAGAGGGCATGCCCTTTGCTAATTTGCACAAAGGTGAAAATATTTAATAAACTTGAAAGGCCTTCCATAGTCTGTCCTTAGCCTACATCTCTGGCCTCATGTAGTACCACCTTCCCCTTGTTATCTATATTCTAGCCATGCTGTACTACTCTCAGGTACTCCCTGTGCTAAACCACACTCTCTGTGCTCCAGGACCTTTGCACATGCTGTTCTTTCCTACCAAAATGCTTCTCCTCACTCACAAATAGCATCTACTGTACCCTGCATCTCAGATTAAATGTCAATTCCTTAAGAATGTGACTCCTGCTAAGACTAGCTCAGAATTCTATACATGCTCGTTTTCTTTACAACACTTACCTCATTTTTAAATTGTGCCCTTACTTATGTGATTGTGGAGTTAATAAGTATCTTTGCCCCTTGCCTTTAAGTTCCACAAAGGCAAGAACTCTACCAGTCAGATTGTTGGTTGTAAGCAACAGAGACATTCTAATAGCAACATGCTCTACCCAACTGAGCTAACCGGCCAGGTGCTAAGAAACTGATTCTAGCTAAATTTAATGAAAAAAAAAAATTATTGGGAGGATATGAGTAAGTTCACAGAGTCAACGGGAAGACTGGAGAACCAGATTCAGAAAATGGTAAGCAACTAAGGTTCGCTGGACAGTAGGAACATGGCCAAGGTCAAGCAATGAGACAGTCTGATGGAAACGCCCCACTGATGCTGCTACCAGTGGGTACACGGCAGCCATGGAACAGCTGTACACATTGCTGGGAGTAATTGAGCAGGTGGCCTGATGTACCTTCATGTCCTTTAGATCAGTGTCCAAGGCAGGAAGGTTCAATGGCTGTGCCTGGTCACATGCCGTATCCCACCAGCCAGGGAACAGGGTCATCGGGCCTCCCACTAAGATTCACAAAATGAGGTGCTTCTCCCATTTGAGAAGGTTGTGGGGATGCCAGGTAAATTGGAAAAAAAAAAACCTGACAAATGAACACCAGAGAAACCAAATCTGTTCAATTCATGATATATTCCCCCAATCAGCACAATATCTGACTTAAAATAAGACAAAAAATACTTGAAGGAATGAACGAGTGATCTACCCTCAGCATCCTTAAAGACACAGGTTGTCCAACTTGGGACTGTTTCAGGATAACCACCTACAGTCACTCAGGGTGTCTACACTGCAGGTATACCCAGAACCAGGCAAACTGGCCATTCAGTCAAGCTTATTTAGGCACAATCAGAAGACAAGAGCTCTGTGAGGTAGAATCAGTAGATATTATCAGACCCATTTGATGATGCCAATGTGAAGTTCAGGGAGGTGAACTACCACATTTAAGATCACCTAGCTGAGAAGAGAAAACCAAGACATAAAGTATAAACTTGCTGACCTAGTTGATACCTTCTATATCACATTGTGGTTCGATGGCATATAATAATGTGCTTCCCATCAAAATAGTTGGGTGGACAGAACATTCCCTCAAAGAGCATCAGCTAACAAGGGATTTGAGAGTGGTGGGTAGTACTAAGGAGACTGAGTCACATGCAGTGTGGGAGCCCTGAGTGCACAAGCCTTCTGAGGGTTAGCATGAACCAGCCAAGGGATTGGTGTCTCTGTCTTTTCCAAGGAGACATGATGCCATGCATTGGTAAGCTGCCTGCTGTTAATGTGTTCAAACCATCACTGCGTATCTTTTCTCTTTCCCTTCTCACCCACCTCGGTCTGGCCTCCTTGCACAGCGTGGATGTGAATTTGCCCCTAAATCGAGGACATACGGCTGTGTGGAACCTGGGGAGGCAGCTCTCCTGCCTTCAGTGTACCCTAGAAGTGAATGGGCTCAGCCCCCTCCGCCTCTCCCCCTCCCGACAATTCCTTCCTGAAGACTGTCATAAAAAAAAGCAATCAAGAAACGTCTAGTGGTATTTAGCAAAGACAGAATGGTTTCAGGAGGGAAATTACAGCTGGAAGATGTCCACCAGGGTTCTCTATTGGTTGTAAAAGAAATCAATTATGTTCCCAAACAGTCCTTGGAGGGATTCTATCTAGGTCCCTGAGACTAAGCGTCTTCACTACTTGGCAAGGAGTGTGGGTCTCTACCCTGCAGTGTCATAGGGTAGGGTGTAGTGGTAAAACACAGACTCTAAGGAGGGGAGCCTAGCTGTACTCCTTACCAGCGATGTCATTGCTGGAAAGTCTTTTTTTTTTTTTTTTTTTTTTGCTTTAGTTTCCTCATCAGTAAAACAGGAACAGCAAAACATACTTCATTTTCATGGAGTTATTGAGAAATAAATGAGAGCATCAGGATGAAAACACCGTAGGGCAGTGTTTGCCATGTCCTATGTGCTTAATAAATGGCAGCCATAGGTATCAGTTCAATTTGACACACTTTCCTGAGAGCTTATTAGTTGCCAGGCACCCTGGACAACCCAGTGTGGGTTATAGAAATAACTCCCCCAGAATCCCTTTTTCCCCTTGGAAAGGCCTGATTCAAAAAAAGGATGGAGGAGAGGGCCATGGGAGAAACAGCTCTTCTGTAACTAAACACAAAAATGCACCCTGCCTTACAATTCCACAGAGGCAAGATAGTATATTGGTTACGCACATGAGTTGGGGGCCATCTTCTATGTGGTAGACAGAATAATGCCCCCCATCACCAAAGATGCCCACTCCTAATCCCCCAAACTTGTGAATATGTTACATTACATGGCAAAAAGGACTTTGCAGATGTGATTAAGGTTAGAGACCTAGAGAATGGGATAATCTAATCTGGCATTATGTGGGTAGACCCAGTCTAATCACAAGTCCTCGTGAATGGGGAACCTCGCCCAGAAGCGGCCAGAAAGAGATGAGACACGGTGGAAGAATGGTCAGAGGGATGTAGCGTGAGAATTCAGCTTGCCATTGCTTGCTGCAAAGAGGAAGGGTGGGACTATGAGCCAGGGAAAGCGGATTGCCACTACAGACTGGGGAAAGCCCTTACTTTACACTGCCAGTAAGAAAGCAGAGACCTGGGATCTACAACAGAAAAGGAAATGAATTCTGCCAACAACCTGAATAAACGGAAGATAAAATTTCCCCTGGCATCCCCAGAAAGGACCACAGCCCTGCAGGCAGCTTAATTTTTAGCCTACTGAGATTTATATAGGACTTCTGACCTGGAGAATTACCAGATAATGAATGTGTGTCAACACAGGAAATTAGCAAAAACTAATATGCTCTGGCTTGCAAATTTACAAATTGGGAGGCAGTACAGCACACTGGATTTGAGGGCCAATCTGCCCGGTTCTAATCCCAGAAGTGCCACTTACTAGATCTGTGACCACAGGCAAGTAATTTCCCCTTCAGTGTCTTAATTTTTTCATCAGTTACACGAATAATAATACAGCCACTCAAACTAGCGAAAGAGTATGTTAAAGTAAAATAAAAGACTATTACAGAGACCTATAATATAATTTCAAAAGCAAGACATTCATTTCCTTCTCATATCATAATAAAGGTGGGCCACTTGGCAAGGGCAGCTTTTTCTTTTTTTGTATATAATTTATTGTCAAATTGGCACCCAACAGGTGTCCTCCTCAATGCCCATCACCCACTTTCCCCTCCCTCCCACCCTCCATCAACCCTCAGTTTGTTCTCAGTTTTTAAGAGTCTCTTATGGTTTGCCTCCTTCCCTCTCTGTAACTTTTTTTCCCCCTTTCCCCTCCCCCCCGGTCTTCTGTTAAGTTTCTCAGGATCCACATATGAGTGAAAACAAATGGTATCTGTCTTTCTCTGCCTGACTTATTTCAGTTAGCATAACACTCTCCAGTTCCATCCACGTTGCTACAAAAGGCCAGATTTCATTCTTTCTCATTGCCAAGTAGTATTCCATTGTATGTATAAACCACATCTTCTTTATCCATTCGTCAGTTGATGAACATTTAGGCCCTTTCCATAATTTGGCTAATGTTGAACATTGGGGTACAAGTGCCCTTATGCCTCAGCACTCCTGTATCCCTTGGGTAAATTCCTAGCATGCTATTGCTGGGTCATAGGGTAGATCTATTTTTCATTTTTTGAGCAACTTCCACATCTTTCCAGAGCAGCTGCACCAGTTTGCATTCCCACCAGCAGTGCAAGAGGGTTCCCGTTTCTCCACATCCTCTCCAGCATCTATAGTCTCCTGATTTGTTCATTTTAGCCGCTCTGACCAGCGTGAGGTGGTATCTCAGTGTGGTTTTGATCTGTATTTCCCTGGTGAGGAGTGACATTGAGCATCTTTTCATGTGCCTGTTGGCCATCTGGGTATCTTCTTTATAAAAGTGTCTATTCATGTCTTCTGCCCATTTCTTCACTGGATTGTTTTTCGGGTGTGGAGTTTGGTGACTTTATAGATTTTGGATACTAGCCCTTTTATCTGATATACCAACCAGGTGGCCATGGCTCTGCCTTTGTAAATAGGTGACTTCCAAGGTTGCTCTAGCTCCCTAATAGTGGAAGTCCAGGGACAGAGACATCCCCTTAAGAAAGTACAATGGAAGTGCTATTCACATTGTTGGAGAGAGCTTAACCATTTCTAGTTATTTTTTCCCCAGGTTCTTGGGGGCCTTGCTGTCATTCTAACAAGAGTGATCACTTACAAATACATACTCAATTTTTCATGTCTTCTATCTAATCTTTAAATTT
Organism: Herpailurus yagouaroundi; assembly: GCF_014898765.1. Taxonomy (NCBI): domain Eukaryota; kingdom Metazoa; phylum Chordata; class Mammalia; order Carnivora; family Felidae; genus Herpailurus; species Herpailurus yagouaroundi. The sequence continues at coordinate 47,825,472 of NW_024412388.1, forward strand.
CTTTAATGTTTATTTATTTTTGAGAGAGAGACAAAAGATAGAGTACAAGCGGGGGAGGGGCAGAGAGAGAGAGAGAGAGAGAGAGAGAGAGAGAGACATAGAATCCGAAGCAGGCTCCAGGCTCTGAGCTGTCAGCACAGAGCCTGATGCAGGGCTTGAACTCACAGACCGCAAGATCATGACCTGAGCCGAAGTCAGTAACTCAACCGAGTTACCCAGGCGTCCTCTTATATTTTTTTTTTTTTTTTTTTTTTTTTTTAAGTAAACCTATCCCCAACGTGGAGCTTCAACTCATGACCCTGAGGTCAAGAGTCGCATGCTCCCCCAACTGAGCCAGCCAGGCGCCCCTCTTCTATCTAATCTATAAAATCAAGCATATTAGATAAGACTCTACCTATTTCACAAAGGCACCTGGCTGGCTCAGTCAGTTAAGCATCCAACTTCGGCTCAGATCACGATTTCACGATTTGTGGGTTCAAGAGCAGAGCCTGCTTGGGATTCTCTCTCTCTCCTGCTTGGGATTCTCTCTCTCTCCCCCTCTCTCTGCTCCTTCCATGTGCTCTCTCTCTCTCTCTCTTTCAAAATAAATAAATAACTTAAAAAAAAAAAACACCTAAGAAAAAATGGGAGTATAAAAGACCACATAACTTCAAATCCCATACACTTTACACCTAACCAAAGTATCTCTCCCATTTAAGTGGTACCAAAAAGCTAAAGAACAACAGGACAATGTAAGAACAGAAATGATCCAGAAAACAATAAACAGGAGACTAACTAGGGAGACAAGTGGAGCAAACACTAGACAAGATAGAAATCCGAGTATTGGCGCTCTAGGGTAATGCTGCCACTATGTGCCTGACTTGGGAAAATCCATTCTCCTCTCTGGGCCTCTATGTCTCCATCAGCAAAATGGAGTCGCGGATTCATTGATCCTTTTTCCAGCTCTGTGTGGTGATTCTATTTGGAAAACAGTGAAGCCAAAAATATGTGAGCAGGGGGAAAGGCTATGATTTTTCAAATCGCTCCAATTAAGGAAATAGCAAGAGTGGAGAAAGTCCCGGGACCGAAACAAGGAAGCCAGATGAGCCTCCCACGGGGCTCACAAGACAAGCCGTGACCTGTTTGGTGAGCCACACCTGCTCCTCACATTCCTTCCAAGGGCAGTCCAGGCCTGTGCACACAGCAGTGAAGAGGAATTCTGAGGGGAACTCCTGGAGGTAGAGACTAAACCCCGGAATATAGCTAGTTCTAGATACTCCTGCCCTCAGCAGATGCAAGCTGAGTTTCAAAACATACGTGTGAGGGGTTCTTCCTTAACACAAGTGAAGAAGAAAGGTGTCTCAACCCGCTTGGTGCCTAGGAGAACAGCCTGGGCTAGGAAGCCAAAGACAAAAGTTCTCAACCCTGGCTTTAGCACGCCGAGGATGTGTGATTCAGAGCTACCCAAGCTCTTTGGACCTCGGTTTTCTGTCACATGAAATGGATAAGGTCTATAGGAGAGGAGCAAATTTAAGATACCCTGAACTCTAAGTGCTCATATTGTTCCAGGCACTTTATCAATTACTGCCCTTAATCTTTGCATTGATGAAAGAGATCTGCAGTTTCATGCAACACAAAGGGAAACTGCAGAGAGGTAAGGGACTTACCTACTTACCTGCCTAGTGGAGAAGGATTCGAACTCAGGTTTGTCATCACTTGGGCTATTTCCAGGAAGCCCACGTCTCAAAGACGATTCATGTACAAAGTGCTTTTGTGAAGTATTAAGTGCAATAAAGTGCAAAGACTCTTAGTCCTGAATTAATGCAGAAATTTAGAAATTATCCAGAAGGGACAGTCTATGAAGAAATTGGCACTTTCAGGGCTTTTTCCTTTGTTTAGCCGCCCACTCAACCCTCAGTCTGTTTATTTTGTAGGCAGTCAGGTGAGTTTTTTGAAGTGACTCTTGAAACAATGGCAGTCTGCTGTAGTAAAAAGAATGCCAGCCTGTCTAGTTTCCAGCTGTGCCACGGGAACATTCATCTCCAGAAGTCACTAGCCTGTTCCCTCTGTAAAACGAGGGGCTAGGTTTGAGGGGCCATGGTCTCTTGAGCTAAGCTGGCTATTCAGTGACTCAGGGAAGCTGCACGAACGGTCTCACACTATTACAGTTCCCATGCTGGCCCCGGCCCCTTCCACTTTGAGGAAGCCAGCCAACATCCATCTTCTCCCCCTCCCCCTCCCCCTCCAAGCCCCATCTGAACCAGAGAGGACTTTGGGGGGGGGGTGGGGGCGGCGCCCTAGCAGGCGTGCTTACAGATTTAGGGATCCGCCAGCCACTGCCCCAAGCCGGAAAGACCGCTGCTGAAAGATACCACCCCCTTTTCTTACCTGTGTTTCAACCTTTGTGGGGCAGGCGGAAACCACAGGGCAGGAGTGGGAGGAGGCATGATGGATTCCCGGGGAAGAAACTGAAATCCTGACTTAGCTATTTGCTGTCAGGGGTAGCAACCACTCCCTCCTTTGTGCACACCCATTGTTGCCCCAGTTTCCCAGTAATTACCCTAACTTGTTTACCTGCAGGCTCCCCAACAGTGAGTGCCCTTCTAACACACTCCACATAAATGAATGCGAAGGGGTGAAAATGAGGAAGTAAGCATGAAGGAGCCAGGTTGCCAGTTTTTACAGCTAATAGGAAGCAGAGGTTTTTAAAGTGTATTATTGGTGAAATTTTAGGAGAACAACCTGGGTGCGTGCCACCCCCGCACTTCCGCGGCCAGAGAGTAAGGCCCACTACAGACTAGCTGTAACTACTTGGAAGCTTCCTTTAACCTGTCTGGGAGCCACAATACTTGGCAATTAAGTAAACTGCCAGGGGCTAAATGGACAGAATACCACTACTTGAGGCAGGGCAGGCATTCAAAGAACTACCGCATTTCTTTCTCCACCGGAGGTTCTTGAGAGAACCTAAAACTGGTCCCCTTTCCCTACAACAGCAGCTCGTTTTAGCCGCCTCCTTCAGACCCACCCTTATGCAGTCTGAGGGAGGCTTCCAATCTTATTTAGAAAAGCCAGTATTTAAACCAGCCTGTTAATGCATCTCAGGAAAACAGGAGAGGCAAAATGAAATGCCTGCTCCTGCAAAAAATAAAATAAAAAACGTGTTAGGATTTGAAATGAGAAATCTGAGCCCAGGGAAATGAGAGGACCTGAACGTGATGTAAACCTGGAGCGAGTTTTCACAAACTCCCATCTTTTGGTCTGTGCCTTTTCCATATTTTATTACATTTGTGTTTTTAAAAAAATCACATTAGCATTATCAACGACAAAATATGTACAAACATTTTACAAAAGAAACATTACTAATATCAGCTATAATAAGGGCGGGCTGAAGCACAGACGCGGAGTTTCGGGGGCCGAGTCTGCCCTCAAAAGACATCTCAAATGTGTTCAGGCAGTTGAGACAGGCTTCTTTCCCGGTGACAAGCACATGTGGTCGGTAATACAAACGACAGCAAATGAGGACAGTACACGGGCTCAGTTGGCGAAATCCTCTTCTCACCAGGAAGGCCACGACACAAGTGGAGCTAATCAAATAACTTAACCCAGGACGGTAAAAGCGCCGTTCCCCCCACCTAAGCGCATTTAAGCCTTCAACATCGATTTCAAACGACGCTGGACTCTAATACAGACACGTGCTTCTTAGAACCCTGCGCCACACTTTAACTCTTCGAGCCAGGTTTCTCGTTGGACCCAAAGGGGAGGAATTTTAGAAATGCTTTCTCTGAAGGCAGAAGTCAGAAAGAGGTGACCCTGAGCCCAGAATCTATTAGACTTGATGGGGTGGGGAGAGGCAGGAATTAGAAAAGAGAAATGTCTCCTTTGGGCCACGAGCCAAGAAGCATGGCTCACTTTGGTCTGGGTACCCCGCCCTACACCCCCCCTGCCCCGCCGGTACCTACAAGCTCGGTTCCTTTCTCAACTCCCCCAGTTCTTTGACCTCCACCTTCTTGTACTTCCCCGACTTCCTCCGGTTGGTGATCACCAGGACGGCCACGCCGGCGACGAGGGCCACCACGACCACCACGATGACGGCGATGAGGCCGGCCGTGAGGCGCTTCATGGAGAACTCTGGGGGCTTCTCGTCCAGGTAGTAGATGAGCGTCCTCTCCACTAGGAGGGGCTCGCCGCGCACGCGCACGTCGAGGCCGCCGCGACCCGGGAACAGCGATTCGCCCTTGACGTCTCTCTCGAAGTAGTAGGCGGCGTCGGCGATGTCCACGTCGCCGGGGGCCTTCTCGGACGCGTTCTGCCGGAGCTCGATCTGGATGGTGGGCCGCTCGTAGTGCACGGCCGCCACGAACCTGGGGTGCAGCCGGTAGCGCTCACGGAAGAGCCGCCGCAGCTCGGCGTCCAGGTCCGAATGGTTGAAGGCGCGGGCGGCCGGGCGGTGGCGCAAGTCGATGAGGATGTGGTGGGTGCGCACCAGCTCGTCGCAGCGCAGACTCAGGTCGCCCTTGTCCGTGCGGCGCACGCCCACCGAATTCACGCACCAGCACACCGACGTCTGGTTGCACTGGCGGGCCTTGAAGCGGCCCTCGTGGTCGCAGTCGGGGTCGTACAGGCCGTCGTTGTCCACGAGCGCGTGCTCGCTGGGCCGCACGAGCGCGCGGCCGCTCTTGGGGGTGCTCATGCGCGCCTTGAGCAGCAGGCACTTGGAAGTCAGCGTGGAGCAGTCCACCGGGAAGCCCGAGCCCAGCGCGCGGCACTGGCAGCGGCCGCCGGGGCCGTCCGCGCGGCACAGGGTCATCTTATTGGTGGCGCACGTGCAGTTGTCCTGCGCGGCCGCAGGGCCGGTCGCCGCCGCCAGGAGCAGCAACAGCAGCAGCGGCAGCGGGAGCGACGGCAGCGCGAGGCCCGGCTCCCGGGCCATGGTGGGGACGCGGAGCGCAGACGGGACGCGGGCGGATCAGGCGCTGGGGACTCCGCGGGGCTCCGGCTCCGAGCTGGGACAGTCTCCGGGCATCTGCCGCTGGCCGCTCCCTCCCGCTCTTATACTCCGCCCGACCTGCCCGGCTGGTTCGGCCGACTCACCCTCTGGTATTTGGGTGACACATCCCGCCCCCCGTCACCGTCCCACGGAAGGCACAGCCCGCCCTGCGCCGCCCGCGATAGGATCAGGGGAGCGGTGGCTGCTCCCGCCTCCTCCGGACCGAAAGCCCGGGAGAAGAAAACCGATACTCACCTGCGGGCTGCGGGGGCCCCGCCCCCGGCCCGCCCGACCCCACCTGGGGAGGGGCCGCGGTCGGTGCGGCCTCCAGCCAGACCTCCGTGGGCGTCCTGGCTGCCCTCCTGGACGGGAATTCTTAGGGATTTCATTGACAAGTAGGGTCGTCTCGCGCGAGGTCGTCTCGCTTTTGTCCCCTATCCGCTTGCCTTTCTCGCTCCGTTTCCTACCCTCTATCGCTACCCTACCCCCAGGTCTTATAGTAGCAGTCAGTTGCATAGTTCACAGTTCACAAGCATTATCTCATCCTCTCCTAGGTCCTGACAGGTATTATGGACAATGTTTCAGACCCATTTTATAAGCGATGCAGTCGAGGCCGAGGCGTAAAGTCACTCAACCGTCAATATCCTCAGATCCTTCGGAGGGGTCTTTGGTAATCTGCCTGGCAGTTATGAAAACTTACATCAATGTGTATGGAAACTGAAAGTTAGGGAGTTTTTGTTACTCACTGTATCATGAGTAAAACCCAGGTGCCCTGGTGTCCAATGCGTCAGAAATTCTGTTAAACACCATTTTCCTTTACACACACACACAGACACACACATACACACACACACACACACACACACACACACACACAGAAACAAATAATGTTTATACATGAACTGAGTATCGGGAGACAAAAAGGAACTAGTTCTTAAAAAGAACAAGCAAGAGTATAAGGGGTTCTTTGTGCAACTTGATTCTAAAAGAGTAAATCGTTGCTTTTCTTTCTCTGTGTCCCATATAAGTTGCTGCACCACTGCAAATGAGGAAAGAATACAGACTGTGGGAAATTGGCTGGTCTGCCTCTGTGTGGCTACTTTAATGGGATAGAGGGGTTGCAATCTCTTTTTTGAATCATTGAGAAAGTCCAGGGTTTCAAAGCTGTGGTAAAATTAACAATAATTAGCAAGCTGTAATTATTCCCAGCTCGTCCGTTCAAAGCACATTTTTATGTGTTCAGCATTTAATGAACACCAGCAGCAGTACAAGGGTGTTGTTTAACACATGAAAGCCAGCGAGGCCTCTACCCCATTAATTTTCAAGCAATTCCTGAGGCGGGCAGGTGGAAATACAACATTCTGCATTTATAGGTAGAGAAAGCAGAGTCACGTGAGGGGCAATTTCTTACCCATAAGCCCCGGGCATTGTGGGAATGCTCCCCGGCTCTCTACCACCACTGTCTCTGTTTGTATGTTCAGGTTCTTTTTTTTTTTTAGGTTTATTTTATTTTGAGAGAGAGAGAGAGAGCATGTGCATACGAGCAGGGGAGGGACAGAGACAGAGACACAGGATCCCAAGCAGGCTCTGCACTGTCAGCACAGAGCCCCATGCAGGGCTCCATCTGACCAACCTTGAGATCACGACCTGAACCGAAATCAAGAGTCAGCCAGTCAAGTGACTGAGCCACTCAGGCGCCACCCTCTGTTTAGGTTCTTGAACCAAAAGCCTAGTCAGGTTCCACTGTCTTTTCCCTTCTCCAACACCCAGTCCTCCCTGTGGTCAGAGAAGGCTTTCTAAATCACAAATTTGTGTCTATCTCTGCGGAGAACAGAGTGGGAGGTGCTCTTGGCTCTTGGTATAGAATTCACACTTTTTAAAAAAATGTTTTTTTCAACGTTTATTTATTTTTGGGACAGAGAGAGACAGAGCATGAATGGGGGAGGGGCAGAGAGAGAGAGAGACACAGAATCGGAAACAGGCTCCAGGCTCGGAGCCATCAGCCCAGAGCCCTACGCGGGGCTCGAACTCACGGACCGCGAGATCGTGACCTGGCTGAAGTCGGACGCTTAACTGACTGCGCCACCCAGGCGCCCCCACACTTTTTTTTAAAAGAAGGATATCCATCACACAATTTAAGTGTATTTATTTATTTTTGAGAGAGAGAGAACAAGCAGGGAAGAGGCAGAAAGGGAGAGAGAGAATCTCAATCAGGCTTCTCACTGTCCACGCAAAGCCCAATGTGGAGCTCAAACCCATGAACTGCGAGATCATGGCCAAGCTGAAATCAAGAGTTGAATGCTTAACTGACTGAGCCACCCAGGCGCCCGTAGAACAGTATCTGTTCTAACAGTGTCTGCACTTAGTATAAGCATGGATAGGGGTCAGCTGCTGTCGTGGTCACCACCACCATCAGCCCCCTCATCTTGATTCTGCTAGTGTCTCCAGTCTTCTTCACATTTTCAAGCCTTTGTCAAGTCGTGTACTCTCCCCTCAGCTATTTAGTGTATAATTGTGCGTTTCTACTGAGCCCTTGGAACGCTTCCAGGAAGCCTCCCCTGAGAGGCCCTGTCTATTGCACTCAGGGGAGTGCTCCCTCTCTGTGCTTTCCTAAATCCTGTAATGCACCAGACTTTTCTGGGCTTCTGTCTGCCCACGTGTAAAATGGAGATAATAGCATCTCTCTATTTCATGAGACATTCCAACAACCAAATCTAAAATAGATGAGACGGTAGATACCAAAGTTTTGTAAAATGTAAGACACGGTCAACATGTCAGGTTGCATTTTTATTTTTTAAATATCCTTTTTGTTCTACCAGCTCCTGACTAGGTAGCCACAATCCTCTATACGGGGCAGAGCTACCTGCTTGTTAGTCCAGTGCTTCCCAGGCTGGCAGCAGGAAAGCTAATGGGGAAGGGTTCGCAGGACTGAGCAATGTCCACAATGGTGCTTTTGGCTGCTTAGCTAGATCAGCCCCAAATGGCTGGACCTTTCTCAGGCGAGAGCTCTGAGGTCTCCAAACCTTGGCCTTTTTCATCCATGGTAAGTGTTTGGGGGATGCGGATAAAAGGAGCCCATTCTCAGTATCCTCTGTGGAAGATGGAGGGCCACCCCACCCTCTTTCCTTTCTTAAATTCTATGATCTGCCAGGCTTTCCCCCAACAGGCACACAAACACTATGATAAGTAATGTTTTTGTCTTGTTTTTACTTTTTAAATTTATTTTGATTTTTACTTTATTTTAGAGAGAGAGCACAAGCGGGGGAGAGGGGTAGAGGGGCTGAGGGAGAGGGGAAGAATCTTAAGCAGGCTTCATGCTCAGCTTGACATGAGGCTCGATCCCATGACCCTGGGATCATGACCTGAACCAAAATCAAGAGTCAGTTGATAGTTTTGGTGCTGCTTGTTTTTTATTGTTTTTGTATAGATTCTTTTGGGAGTTAGTTGGGAAATATTTTATTATGTTTTTAAGTAAGCTCTATGCCCAACATAAGGCTTGATCTCACAACCCCAAGACCAAAAGTCACATGCTTTGCTGACTGAGCCAGCCAGGCACCCCTAAGATGAGCTTATTAAGTAAGCACAGCCTAAGCTCTGATTCTCCTTTCTCGTTTCATCCCTTTTCTGAGTAGGTCTGTAAAATTTCACGTGTTAGCTTTAGCTCTTTGTATTTTTTTTTTCATTTTAATTTTCAAGTATTTAACAAAAGCATTCCATGAACTCAGCCTTGTCAAATGTATACCAGGGAGAAGAACCATATCTGAGCACTATAACCCCAGCGCCAGCATATATTTAGGGGCTCGGTAATGTTTATTGGGTTAATTAACATTGAGTTGTTCCCAGAATGTTACAGTATCAATATACATTCCTGGGAGTGTTCATTGTGACCATTTCAATTCTCTGCTGTCCATTTCTCATCGCCTACTCCAACCATGAATCTCTATCCTTACCCTAACGCAACCTTCAAACACCCAGTTTCAAGGAAGACTGAGTAATGATGAACTGTTACTTTTGCTTTTATGTATGATCCCAAACTTTCATCAGACTGTGCTATAGGGAATAGAGATAGAGTCTGACAGTCTATGAGCAGATGGGGATTCTGGAGGCAAGCAGTCCAGTGAGGTTGAAGGAAAATGGACTTTGGATCTAGTGAGACTCAGGCTCAAATCCTAGTTTCACATAACTTACTGGCTGTGTGACTTTGTACAAGTTACTTCACCCCTGGGAGCCTCAGTTTCCTTAATTATAAAATTTCATGTCTATCTCTTAAAACTTAATGTCTCCATCTCCCCAACATCTGTGAAAAGGATAATTTCCCACCTTGTGATTATGAACATGCTTTTCTTCAGTTGAAGTTCCTACTTCTCATATGTTCTTATATTCTGTTTTCTAAACTGGTGTTGATTATCTGACTTCGCTTGGTATGAGACCAATAAGGGTGTGATTTAGTAAAAACAAAACACAAGAACAAAACTCTAGCTGATTAGTAAAAAAAAAAAAATACTTACCATCTATAATTACTTTAATGACTCAAGATAAAGAATATAAAATACCCAACACAGTGTTTGGCATGTACTAAGTAGAATTAACCTTAGCTGTTATTATAAGCCATCTCAGGAGTGTGAGGATGCTTTGAGATCATTAAAGGTTTCTGCACAAAGCTGGTGACTGCGGAGATTGCCAAAGATCAGGCCCAAGGAGCTGTTTGTTAGGGAGGGGAGCTGCCCCAGGGCCCTTGTCATCCTGGCCCCCTATTTTACAGAATGTGGAAACAGAGACCTTGGGAGGAGAAGAGAAGGACTTGATCATGGTCACATGCTTGTGCGTGGTAAGGCCAGGCCTAGAATCTGGGTCTCCTGACAGCACATGTACATACAAATTAACAAAAATGGAAGAGGACTGAAGGAGTCAAGAGGATAGAGTCTCATCTCATGTTCCTTGGATTTTCTTTTCTTTTTCTTTCTTACCCTTAGAAAGTTGTGGTTTTGCAAAAAGCAAAAAAGAGCTACTTGTGTAGGGCATAGCAGAGAGCCCACACCTGAAACCCTAGGACTTAGGCCATTAACCACGACTTCCTCCCACGCTAGAGTGGACGTGTTCCTTGCTGTCTGCGTTGCTGTGATGAAACAGCTTGTGCTTGAATTCTGCACTGCCAGGCCAAGGGCAGGTCTTTCTGCTTGGTTTCCTTTTTTTTGTAGAACAGCGATGATGTTCCCTCTTAGTGACGTGGTGGGGATTCTATGGTGTGACATTTGTGAAGCTGCCTGGGCCAGGTTGGAAGACGCCTCACTCTTCTTGGCCTGTGACCACGGTCAGCTCTGGCCTCTATCAGGAGCAGTCACTGAGACAATGGGCAATGCAAGAAGGCTGGTCAGGGTTTCCCTTCCTTCTCAGAGACAGCTCGGAGCCCCAGGGGAAGCAGGCGATCCTTCAGCCAGAATGCAGAAAACACAGACAGAGAAGTAAGCTGTGGTGATTATTAGCTCAGGATGGAGGAAGGAGGCCCCAAGAAACCATAGAAAGAATGGGAAGTCAGCCCAGGGGCTGGGGAGCGGGGGTGCAGACAACAAAAAAGATAAGGGGTACATGATTCTAGCTTTAATGTTTCATTTCTTTAAAAATATGTTTAAAACAGTATTACAAAGCATTAGAATTCAAAAGATCTAGGGTAGGGTACAGATAAACTCACTATATTTTCTTGTTTATTATTATTAAAATGTTTATAATGAAAATATTTTTAAAACAAGTCAATCCCTCAAGTTAAGTTTTAGAAGTATTTGGGGTAAAATTTCTTTTTTTGCTTCTACTTGTCTTTTTTTCCCATTTCCATAGTTTCTGTTATTAATATGAACTGCCATGTATTGATCACCAACATTGTACCAGGCACTTTATAAATAGGTCCCCTATTGTCCTTCCAGCAAGTCTATAAAATAATTACTCTTGTTCCCATTTGCCTGATGAGGAAGCTGAGGCTTACAATCACCCTGCTAGGACTCAGCAGAGGAAGGACTTGAACCCAAGTCTGGTGACAGGGACATCTGCACTTTTCTATGACAAAGTTTGGGGTCTTGCTGAAGAGTCTTCAATGAACAGGAGTAGATGGAAGAGGAAAGATTGGCAAAATGGGTGTGGTTTGTAAAGTGGGTGTGGCCTGTAAAGTGGGTGTGGTTTGGGTCTGGACTGCCTAGCCACTGGAATGTCTGATCTTTTCACTTTTCTGGAAAAGACAATAGTTTCTCTGTTTGCTTGTTTGGGTGAGGCCTCAGTTTATTAGGAGAGGTTGGCTGTGCCATCCGTGGCTCTGCTTGGCTTTTGTAGTCCATCAGGATTTGAAAAGGGACCGCAGTTTCACCTGAAAAGTGTGTGTCACTATTTCATTTCGGTATCTCCTACCTGTGACCTTCTTTTCATGATCTTCTTGTCATGATCTCCTCATCGGGAAGTGCAAACCATAACTGCCCCCCTCCCCTCGCATCTGGTCTCTACCTCTAGTGGTAGTTGGCTTCTTTTCCAAGGGTCTTACACTCAAGGAAAAAGCTGATAAAACACCCAACAACTGAGTAGTCACTCTGTAGTTGATCTCACTGGCTCTTGGGCCCATTGTTTCTGGAGAGATTTGGCAGCAAATGAGGAGAGATTGGGAAATCTCATCACAACATCCCCAGGGCAGCCACATTTCTCCAACCCCATGTTTATGAGTCATGGTGCTTCCTTTCCCAGAGCTAGCCAGATGAGGTGTGATGCTCCCGTGAAGGGTGTGGAGGTGTTGCTGTTTCTGAGCACTTCTGGCCCTTCCAAGGTGAGGACAGTGGCGACAGGTCTCAAATGTGCTGCTGCTGCTGCCTCTCCCAAACTAGCCTGCCTGTTGGGCAGTGCTAGCCCAAGGGATGCTCCTCAGGATTATTGAGAAGGACATCAGAGGTCCTTTATCCCAGTCTCCCACCCAAAGTATGGAGTCCCTTGTCCAAGTCCTGAACAGGTAGGTGCTTATGCGCTGCTTTGGTGATGAATCAACCATCCTCCCCACGAGAGAGCCCGGCCCAATCCCAACCAGCTCCATGAGAAAGTTCATCATAATATTCAGGGAAACTCTGTGCCTCTGTGGTCTTCACACACTATCTGAATTTCCGTTCTTGGAGCAATGCAAAACATTGTAGCTCAACACATGATGTTATGGAACGAGGCAGTCTGGGGAGATACCAGCCGAGGATCCTGTGGAAGTTGTGAAGGAGGGTTTGTTTCTGTTGACCTGCCTCACTCTTCTGTCTAGGAGAGTAGGTGTAACCCCAGCTGTCCCCTACCTAACTACTAATTCCCTGTTTTCTTGGAACAGATGACGTCTGGGCAGTATTTGTAAGATCTACAATATACTCAGAGCCTGTTTTTGGCCAGCTGTTCCCATGGGTTATCTTTATCCTTACATCATCTAAATGAGGTAGGTTCTGTTTTTCTTGCCTCACAAATAAGAAACTCATGCCAAAGGGCACTTGCCTGAGAATCTGTAGATAGGAAATGGCAGAGCTGGAATTCACATTTATTTTTGCCTGGTTCTGAGATTGTGGTCTTTGTTACACCATGCTACTCCAGACCCTGTGAGTTTCCTGAACACAGATGTTTTAGCCTCCACAACGCCTTTGTACAAGTTCATTCCTATACCAGTTCAAACCACATCACCACTTTCTTTTTCTTCTATAGCTACTGAATCAGAGCATCTGAATAGTCTCTCAACTGAATCCAAGTAATGATACGCCTTCGATTTTATAGGACAACTTACAGTTTTGCTATCTGGCATCTTGGTTGAACTCACCCTTTGAGGGAAACAGACAAGGCATTACGCACTCTGTGCAGATGAAGAAAGTCCAGCCGAGCGCAGGTTAATGGCTTGTCCAAAGCTCAAGAGCAGGACAGAACCTTCCAGCCTTCCCCGCAGCAGATACTTTCCTGAGCTCCTGTGCTGCCTTTCCGCCGGCTCAGGCACCCCCGCCCTGTCCTGTGCTGTGGTTTGCCCTCTGCTCGTCCCTGCCTCTGCAGCTGTTTATCTGGAGATGTCTCCAGACCCATCAGCCCAGGAGCCAGCTCTGTAGAGGGGCTTGCACTCCTACCCTCAGCAGCTGTGAGTCTGACTGCGGACGGAAGTAGAGGCAAGGAGGAGTGGGAGAGAGGAAAAGTTCAGAAGTCTGGGCAGAATGAGAAAGCAGGAGAGAGGAGAGCTCATTGTTCTCCAATGCGGGGGATGTCTGAGTCCAAGAAAAAGGACCAGGAAGCCCCCATTGTTCCTCTGGCCTAAGTGGGATGCAAGAAATCGGATTCATTTCTCTGGATTCATGTGGGAAGTCCTGGCTGTGTCAGCTAACCTTCAGCTATAACCTTTCAAACTGTGGCTGTTGGGAAAATGAAGACTGCCTTCCAAAGCTTCTCCAACAACACAGGAGGCTGCTGATTGGAAAGGCAATGGGGAGCCAACAGAACTAACCTGCTCGGCACCACGCACCCCCTTTCCCACCCACACTGCTGGTTTCTCGTACACCCGTTCACCATCTCTTCATCCAGCCAGCCAGGCATTACTTTCTAGTGCTCACGAGTGCCTCCCATGTGCCAGGTCCGTACTAGGCCAAGAGGCTGAAGGGCAGATAGCACCTAACCCCTGACTCTGAGGACCTCACAGTCCACACAAAAATGACCATCAAGTCAGGGCTCAGTGCATATTTGTTGAACAGATAACACAGAAACATGAAATATTGCAATAAAGGGTTATGCAGTCTTGTGCCTGCCCTCCCCACCAACATGAGTTATTCACCTAGTTACAGAACACGTCGCTAGAAAAACATCCCTTGCTCTTAAGCATGTTGGCTTTTTCTAGTGTTTCTCAGAGATGAGTACGTAGAGCTTTGAGGGTAGGGGGTGGGGGAAGAACCCAATCCAATAGGTAACGTGTACACACAAAAGATGACTGAAAGAAATAACATTTGGGCAGCCTAGAAAGGTAACACCTGAAGGACAAAAATGACAACCCAAACTGGTAACATCAAAGAACGTTAAACCTGGAAACGACTTTCCAAGAAAGCTAGTCCAGTAGCTCTCATCTGTTTTGAGTCATGGAATCCATTTCTGAGGAGATTGCCAGATTCTCTCCTCAAATAAATGCAACTGTGCACAAACACTAACCTTTACCCTAAACTCATTAACCCTGATTAGGTTTCCATTGGTGGTATCTCGGATTCCCTGGAGTTTATTTGTCTCAAGGACCCTCCCACCCTCAACTTAGAATCTCTAATGGGGTTCAATGGCTTCGCCTCTCTTAGCAGAGACCTTGCGGTGACTTCTTCAAGGTCACACAGCCAGTTAGTGAAAAGATTCCTTTGGTTTTAAGAAGGAACACAGAAACCAGCTGCTTGAGTTCAAAGCCTGACCTTACCTTTTGCCAGCTGTTTGATTTTAATTAAAATACTTAACTCTTCTTGGCCTCTTGTTTTCTCTTCTGTAAAATGGGAACAATAGTTACCCACTTCTTAAGGCTATTGTGAGGATTAGGACTTCATCTATGTGAAAAACTTAGAGCAGAGGTCAGCAAACTGTTTTTGTAGAAGGCTAGATAGTAAGTATTTTAAGCTTTGTTGGCTAAGGAGCAAAATTCATGGCTGTTCTGGGCATACTTATAGAATTATTTAAAAATGTCAAATACAGGGGCACCTGGGTGGCTCAGTCAATTAAGGGTCGACTTCAGCTCAGGTCATGATCTCACAGTCCGTGAGTTTGAGCCCCACATCGGGCTCTGTACTGACAGCTCAGAGCCTGGAGCCTGCTTCAGATCCTGTGTCTCCCTCTCTCTCTCTGCCCCTCCCCCGCTCATGCTCGAGCGCGTGCTCTCTCTCTCTTTCAAAAATAAGTAAACATTAAAAAAAATGAAAAAAAAAAAAAAGAAAGAAACATGTAAAATACATTCTTAGATCACAGACCGTATAAAAACAGGTGGTCATACAAACACAGGATTTGGCCGGTGGTTTGTAGTTTGCTCACTCTTAGCTTAGCAGAAGTGCTAGTTTCTGCTGTCCCAAACCAGCACTTTTTCAAACGTCAGGATTACCTCCGTGTGGCACGAATCACAACAGGAAACAGGGTGCTGGCCGCCCAGCTCAGCCAACCTGTTTGTGACAAATAAGTCAACGTTGCTAAGGTGTATGGAGCCTCCCTGCTCCTCCCTGTCGCAGAGGGTTTCCCATCCACATCCAGCTTAAATAGGCAAAGCAGCAAAAGCTCTAATTATTTTCCGGAAAGCCTCAAGTCAGATGCTGGCATCACAGGACAGAGACAGGTGGGAGGAGCTGGAATGGGGACCACAGGCCTTGGTTTCTAGGGAGGGGCAGAAGCACAGGAAAGAGAAAGGTACCATATTCTGGCTCTGGGGTACTCTGCCCTCTTCCAGCTATGGGGTATTGGGAAACCCCTGACTCTTGTACCTATAGGTGGCCAGTTCTGCCAGCTCAGCCACCTTCTGCCCATGTCTCCCTTCCTTTAGAGCATCCCTGACTGAGGAAACTCCAAACACAAACACAATCACAGTTTGTGAGTTAGAGGGGACCCCACCATCTATTTGCAACTGTTTCATTTCACTGATAGGAAAACAAAGGCCCAGTTTGGGGAAGTGACTTGCCCGGGATCAGATGGCAAGCAGAGCTGCACTGAGATTAGAAACCCAGCCTCCTGGGGCACCTGGGTGGCTCAGTCGGTAGAGCGTCCGACTTCAGCTCAGGTCATGATCTCACGGTTGGTGGGTTTGAGCCCCGCATCGTGCTCTGTGCTGACAGCTCAGAGCTTGGAGCCTGCTTCGGATTCTGTGTCCCTCTCTCTCTGCCCCTCCCTCACTGTGCTCAGTCTCTCTCATTCTCTCAAAAATAAGTAAACATTAAAAAGAAAAAGAAAAAAAGAAACCTAGCTCCTGCCTTCCAGGCCAGTGCTTCTCCCCTGCCTGCATTAGTACAAGTTTCTGTCTTTGGCACACAAAGGAAAGTGGCAGAGGAGTTGTCCAGTGTGTGTGTGTGTGTGTGTGTGTGTGTGTGTGTGTGTGTGTAGGTGTGTGTGATGTTCATCAAGTGCAGTGGATTCGACCTGGGCACAGTTCTTTGCAGAGCGCATTCACTTGTTTAGCTCGCTCTAAGTGCCTTCTAGGGTGCGAAAGATGAAAGAAGATCGAATTTTTGCTTTTGAGGAACTCAGCTTATAATTTGGTGTGATTACCGTTACTCATTAGTAAACCCAAAGGTCGGGAATGGAGATGGCCAGCCATCAGAGTCTCTGTGCCAGCCCAACAGGGACATCCACTCATGGTGTTTATAGCAGCCCACCTCTCTGTGGAGTCAAAGAATGCGTCCCCTCCAGAATCGTGATGCCCTGGGATGCCTCTTCCTGCCATGTCCCCCTGTGCTCCCTCTCTCCATTCAAACACTGCTCTTAACCAAGGGTCCCCTTGGGAATGAAGGAAGTCACACATATCGAGCATCGTTCGGGTAAGCATTTTTATGTAGCACTGACTCATTCAGCCCACACAGAAAGCCTATCACACAGGAACCGGTGGAGAACTGAGGCCCAGAGAGGGGAAGGGCCTTACCCAGGCTCACATGGCAAGTGCGTTTTAAAGCCTGCATTCCGACGGTTTGTCTCCTCTACAGTCTGCATGCCTTCTGCTGGAAAATAGGGCTAATGTTAGACACGGCAAAAGGGCTGTTGTGTGGTGTGGGGAAGATAGCTCTTGTGGACATGCCAGCCCAGTGCCTGGTACATCGTAAGTGTTCAGTACATGCTCCCCACCCCCCACCCCCGCCCCTTCTCTCCCTCATCCCTGCTCCATCCCAAAGAAATTCATGACTTGCCGAGGACAGAAGTCCTTCAGCAGAAAAATAACCTCCACCTGTTTTTGAGCTCCCTGTGGTGTAGGCTTATGGCGTATCTGATTTAATCCTTACAAATATGCTATGAACTAGGCACTATTGTTAACTCCTCTTTACAGATGATCGAGTCAAGGCAGGGACTTGCTCAAGACCACACAGCTAATCAGCGATGGATTCGGGATCCAAAAATCTGGTCTGTTTGAGTCTGAAGTCCATGCTCTTAAATAGTAAAGGCTGCGTTGGTGCCTGAGTTGGCACTCCTATGCCAAGTGCATGCCTGGCAGGCTGCCTGATGGAGCAGGACTGGGCAGGCCACTTAATGAGGGGACTGACCTGGGGAAGGAATGAGGTCACATTCCAGGAGGCTGAGGCAAGGCAGTCCACACATCGCTTCAAAAGACTCACTCTCTTGGAAAAAAAAAAAAAAAAAAAAAACTAGCAGGGTTGGATACCTCCACCAAAGAAGAAAACTGGATACACAAAAGGGATATCAGGACCGAGCAAAGGACTCAAACTTCCAGGGCCAGAGCCCTAAAGGGGACCAGTCACTCACTCCTGTGAGGCTGGGCCCAAAAGTGGAAGCCATTGGCATCACCATCCAAGGACTCATTCATGTCCTGTCTCCTTTCCATTTCCACTCCTAAACTCCAAAGAATCAACGGGCCTTTCTTCCAGGCTTTTACCCCTCTGTGTATGTGCCTTAAACACTTAGCACATTATTAATTAATTCACTTGTTTTAGAAATGTTTTAGAGCACCTGCTTTATTCCAGGCACTGTGCTAGGAGCAGTGCATATGGTGCGTTCACTACCCCCATGCACCTTACCATCTATGAGGAAGCCAGACATTAAACTAAAAGTGAGCATTAGGTTAGGTAAAGTACAGGGGGCTACAGGAACTAACTTCCTGCTTTCCTTCCTTTCTTCCACTGCCTTTCTCTTCCTCCTTTCTTATCTTCCTTCCATAAATACTTATGACGTGCCTGCTAGATGCCAGGCCTGGTCTTGGTGCTGGGGATAAAGCAACAGATAAGAGAGGTAAGATTCCTGCCCTCTTTCAGCTTACATTGCACTGATAGACTGGGGGATTTGACCCAGGAGAGGAAAAGCTTATGAGCCATACTGAAGAGTTTGAATTTTCTCTGGTTGTTGAAAGAAACCCAATATTGACTTTAGGCAAGGGAATGGTCTGAGCATATTTGTGTTTCAGAAACACCACAGTGGAAAACAACACATAGGATGAGTGGGCCTCTCAAGAATAAGACTGGTGGCAGGAGGTTCAGATCAGAGGCTCCTGGGACATCCTAGAGATATGGCGGAGCCCTAGACCAAGAAGGGCTGATGGGAAGGATAGAGAACCTCACAGCTTACCCAGGACAGGGCCAGCCGGTGACACTGGCACCCTGGTATGACAAAGCAGTACCTCTTCAAACCAATATTTTAAAAATAGACACCTCCATTTAGTGGGCATGAAGGGAGACAAAGTATTATTAAAAGTTACATTCCAGGGCACCTGGGTGGCCCAGTTGGTTAAGTGTCTGATTTCAGCTCAGGTCATGATCTCACAGTTTGTGAGTTTGAGCCTTGTGTCTGGCTGTGCTGACAGCTCAGAGCCTGGAGCCTGCTTCAGATTCTGTGTCTCTGACTCTCTCTGCCCCTCCTCCACTCTCTGCCCCCCCCCTCAAAAATAAATAAACATTAAAAAAAGTTACATGCCTATTCCTTTATGTTTTTTACATGTACTGAATATAACATTTCAGATAATTTGGAATCATCTTTTTCTTCACAGTCTGTCTCTTACAGCTGGGTAGCAGACCAGCCCCTCTGCTAGAGAGACCACATGGAAAGGTCCTGAGACTACATAGTAAGGGAGAAGTGTCCAGTGCAGCCCAGCTGTCCCCAAGGAGCCAGTCATTCAAGTGATGACATCATCCTAGGACCCTCAGACCAGCCTGGCTGCCAGCTGATACCAATGAGTGACCGCCATCAAAATCACATGAAGCTCAAGTATCTCCCAGCTGAGCCCTGCCTGAAATCATGACCCAGAAACTGTGAGATATAATAAAATAATTGTATCTGCAAACCACTAAATTTGGGATCATTTGTTGTCCAGCAAAGGATAAATAGAACATCCCGATTTGTTGACACTTGATAAATATAAAAGTAGGTAAGTCTTGGCACCATTTGAAAGCCTCTTCATATGATCCCTACAAAGGTCACGGTGACTGAACTCCAACATCCATGCCACCCCATCTGATGGGTCTGCAGAAACCATGAGAACATCATTCTCCTTTCCAGGTAGGTGTGGGGAGGTCCTCAAGTCATGAGGAAAGGCTCCTGGAAAGGCCAGAAAAGAATACTTCAGGGGCATCTAGCCTTTTTTTTTCTCCTTCCCGTGATGGCAAAGAAGACACATGTGTCCTGGATGCCATTGGCAGCCACCGTATGAACACAGAGGAGCCAGGCTTAGGAGGAGGCTGGTGCTACATAAGACAGAGGGGAGGGATGAAAAGAACAAGACCTAGGACCAAAATGGCATCATCACATCTTTGAATCAACCAACTCCTGAAGCCTCCCCTACTGTTGGACATCTGCTATGTGAACTAATGTGCTTGCCTCTAGCTTAACCCAGTTTGTGTAGGATTTGTTGCTTGCTGCCCAAGACAACCCAATTAATGCCATAGTTCCTTTCTCTGACATCTGAACATTTGCTCAGTAAGTTTGATTTCTTTAGTTCTTGCTCATCCAGAGATCGATCAAACTATGCTCACTTGCTCTATTCAATGTCCCAGAATGGAGAATGGGAGAGAAACAAATTTGATCTGTCACTTAACCCATACATTTGGCTTACTACATAAAATCCATGAAAGCTATGCCTCTAAACAGTAAAAGAGTGCTACACATGAATATTAAGAACAATAATTATAAGGATAATGAATATCATTGAGGAGTTCCAATATGCCAAGCTTAATTTCAAATGCCATATAGATTACTCCATTCAATTCTGACAACAATTCCACATGGTGAGGATATTTTAATCTCCATTTTACAAAGTAGGAGCTGGGACAGGGAAACGTTAGGTTAATTTTCCTAGGTTACACAGCAGCAAGGAGTAGAACTGGAATTTAAACTGACAAAGTCTGACTCCATAGCTTCACCTCTTCATGACTATCCTAAACCAAGAAAGTAGTAACAAAGGTAACAGTAGCACTGAAAGAAAAAATTAAATGTTTCATAGATTTATAAGCAAGGCAGGAGGATTCGTGGGTGGTGTGGATTGGGGGTGAATGGATCAATACTGATATCAAGTGAGAATGAGGCATAAGTGGGTCCTCAACATCTTACATGACCATGACCACTATCTATCAATGTCTTATAAATAGCTGTACTTGATACTTACATATATATGTATACATATGCATACACACATATTATAAAGTTCTAATTAATACCTCTTTTGTAGGTCACCTTGATCTTGCAAACTTTAGTTTTGTTGTCCATAGTTGTGTGTATCTTGGGGGAAGTGTGACCCTAGACAACAGGTATCAAAACTAAGACCCAAAGCAGTGGTTCTCCCTGGACCAGCCCTAGTTACTCCCCTGGGCTTTGCTGCCTTTGGGCTGTTACTAAACTCACTCTGCTAACAATTTCCATTGTTGTTGTTTTTTTTTTTTTTTTAATTTTTTTTTTCCAACGTTTATTTATTTTTGGGACAGAGAGAGACAGAGCATGAACGGGGGAGGGGCAGAGAGAGAGGGAGACACAGAATCGGAAACAGGCTCCAGGCTCGGAGCCATCAGCCCAGAGCCCGACGCGGGGCTCGAACCCACGGACCGCGAGATCGTGACCTGGCTGAAGTTGGACGCTTAACCGACTGTGCCACCCAGGCGCCCCAACAATTTCCATTGTAATCAGTTTTTTGGAACAAGAGGCAGAGGGGCTGGGAACCCCCAAAGTGGCTCTGCATTCATCTGGCACAAGACCTTGGTCCATCCAATGCAACTGGTTCCTCTATTTAGAGGAAAAGAGCTTCGGATAGACTGGATTTTGAGCCAAAGCCTAAGCATTACTGTATCAAACAGGTAGTGCCATTCAGGCTCCTTCTTCAGAGAAGTAAACGTTTCAGTATTATGGCTAGGCTTCCACAAAGATCCAGGCGCCACAGGTGAACAAGGTGTCAGGTTAAATCCTGGAGAAGTGAATCTGTATTCAAAACATTCCTGTCCCAGAGCTATATGGAAATTGTTCCTTCTCTGAGATTCAGTCTGTTCTGAAGACTAGGCTATGGGCAACCTCTGAACAAAGACTATACCTGCATCTTTTAGGCTTCTGAGCATCTCATTCATCTCTAGGCTCCTCAAAGTCAGATACTCTGGGAACTAATGTTTCTTATTGGAGATAGAGACCAGTGAAAGGGAAATGCCATTCTCTTAGAAGCATCTGGTTCTGTTCAATGCTGCTTATGAACATTACTGAGAGTGTGATGGATTCTTCCAGATGATATCCACGTCTGCCATACTTTATACTTATCAGTGTATCTACTTCTGCAAAGCAAATCACAGGGATGGAACCCCCTCCTGTTCAGAAGAATTTTCCTCCAAATGATGTCTGTATTTGCCTCATGACCCACTGTTCCAAAGCTCTTACCCCCACGCTCTCCTTTGTCAATCCACTCATTAATTCATGCAATACATTCACTCATTTCATACAAGAGGTTGTAGTGTAGCATGCGCTGGGCAAACTCCTGAGGACACAGGGGTGAGCAAGACAGATAGTCTCTGCTATTGTGGAGCTTCTCAGAGAAGAAAGACAAGCTCTTAGAGTGGGAGGATGGTGAATGTATAATCTGTAATGGAAAAGTACAGAATGGCATGGGTATTTTCAGCAAGGAAGTGACATGGGGCATCTAACCTGGAGGACGATCAATACTGGGCTAGGGGGAGAAGAACAACTTTGTCCCAGGCTGAGGCAGATGTCATCCATGGCATACAATTTCTACTCCACCCTCCTAGCATGTATTGGCTGGAAAGCTAAAGACCACGTTTCCCAGGTTCCTTTGTGATACAAATTCTGGATATGAATGAGTTCTATCAGTCAGATGAGCTCAAGCAGGGTTTGAAAGATGGAATGACAAGGCGGCCTCGCCTGCCTGCTTCTGTGGCTCTGCTGGCAAGTGCACAGGAGGTCTGGCTCTCCTGAGACACTTCTTGATTGTGGTAGCTTCCTGGTCATTTTAGCTTCTAGACTGTGGCTTTTTCTGATTTGGGTGATTTCCTGATCCTGGCAGAGAGCAGCTGCAAAGGCAGCTTCCTCCTTTGGCTGCCAGTTCCCTGAGGCAGAGGAAGTAGAAGTTCTTCTGGTGGCCAGAGCCACCTATGGTTCTTGAGGTTGTGCTTAGAGTCTCGTTATCCAGGTTTGCCATTGCTTCTAAAACTGCTGACCATCGTAGTGGTTAGGACTTATATTAAATGCAAATAAAAAAATCTCAGGCAAGTTTTACAGGTAGGAATTATATACACACACATGCACACACACACATACACACACACACACACACACACACACACACACACACACACACACAGAAGTCTAGAGTTGCTAATTCAGTGGCTCAAAAATGTCAGGACAAGGACTACACAATTGTGCAAGGTTGCAAGATGTCTAGTATTGTTCCAGTAACTCCATCTACATTCCAGATGAGAAAAAGAAGAAAGAAATCAAAGAGGAAGTGGCAATACCCATTTCAGGCATATGAACCAACCCCAGAAGTCTCCACTAGTCTTTTGCCTACATCTCACTGGCTACACCTGTTACATGGCCACCTGGATCTGAATGAACAAGAGGCTAGGAAATGTATATAAGTTTGAGTTGTGTGCCTGCCTGCCCTAAACAAAACTGCAGTTCTGGGAGGGGACATTGACTTCGAGTTAGGGACCAACAGAGCTTGCCCTGTCCTCCTGTTTCCTCAGCCTGGGATGCCCTTCCCTCCTGTCCGCCTCCTGAAATCTTCCATCTTTTAAGATTCCAATGAAATGTCACCTCATCCAAATTTTCTCAGATACCTCAGAAGAAATTTTCTTATAACTCTTTGGTCTGGTAAGTGATATCGTTGATGCCTAGTATATGCCAGGTCCTGCTAGAAGCTACAGATTGAGACGAGTCAGATAGAATCACTGTCCTGATGGAACTCAGCTTAGTTTTGGTGTCTAAAAATCAGACTCAGGTTATAGTTTAACAGGCACAGAGTTTCTGTTTGGAGTGATGAAAAAGTTTTGAAATCAGAGCATGGTGATGGTCGCACAACAGTGTGAACATAACTAAAGCCACTGAATTGCACACATCAAAATGGTTAAAATGGCAAATTTTATTTTATATATATTTTGATGCATGGGTGCACTCATGCATGTGTGTGTGTGTGTGTGTGTGTGTGCACGTGCGCACGTGTATACACACACACACACACACACACACACACACACACACACCAGACTCGGAAACCAAAAACATAAATGCAGTGTGGCAAATGCAAAGACAGAAAGAAGGACAGGATAAGGGGGTACACAAAGAGTCATCAACATTGCCCAGGCAATGGGTCTGTTGGGTGTACCAGGAAATAGACGCTGAGATGCAGTTTGGACTCTATGGAGGAATAACCTTGGGAGGGGAATGAGTAGGACCAGGCAGAGGAAGCTTCCAGAACTATGAAGCCATTTGATAAAGTCTCTGCTTGCCACAAGGCGTGCACTGGAGGAGGGAGCCCCTTAGAGGAATCCCACTGTGGATGGGGATGCTCCTTGTGCCATGACCTCTCCCAGATGTCCGGCTGGAGGTACACTGAGAGGAGCTGAGGGCACCAGGAAGAATGGGCAATTGGGGCTTATCATGTCCTTTCAAGGGACAGAAATACAGCCCATCTCTTTGTTCACCACAGGCACTATCTGCTGTGCGATCTTGTGGCATTTATAACTTCTGCACATCAGTTTTCGCATTGGCAAAATCAGTTTTATAATAATAATAGCAGCCTCACCTGCTTGTTGGGACAGTTATATGAGCTAATTAATGAATAGTGCTCAGAACAGGGTCCAGTTCATCATAGGTCTCATTACGTGTTGGCTATTCTTATCAACACTGCCACACTAATGTAGAATGTATATTATGAAATGAATACAAGAAAATAAGTTACAAAGGACATGCTACAATAAATATAAGTAGAAGTTCCGGTATTTTCTGGAGCTGAATTGTCTTCTGCATTGCTTTTTTGGACTCACGACTTGAGCCACAGATCACAGTGACTATGGCTAAGCAAGTGTGAACAGACTCAAAATGCATTTTAAAATGTTAGGACTTGCAGCGGAGTGCTCATGGGGAGGGAGTGAAGAGTCAAGGCCAACCCCTAGGTGCCTGTCTGGCTTGATCAGCTGTGTGGATGGCATTGTCACTAACGCGAGAAAGACTGGATGGGAGGGGCACATGGGAGCCAATCGAGGCTTTTGTTGGAACACACAGATTTCTGTGAGGCAACAGAGAAGCCAAGGAGGGAGCTGGGGATGAGAGCTCAGAGGTGAGATTTGGGCTGGGGATATAATTGAGGAAGTTACTATCCTGAGGATGGTGTTTCGGTCTGTGGGAATGGACAAGACGGCTCAGAGGGAGAAGAAAACCAGTCTCCTCCTTCTCCCTCACCTCCCAAATCCAGTCACACTTTGTTCTACTTCACTTAGTGCCCTGTTTCCTGGCACCTGCCTGGTCGCCAGCTCTCCCCTGGATGATTACACCAGTCTTCTTTTTTTTTTAATGCTTATTTTATTTTTGAGAGACAGATCCTGAA
Organism: Herpailurus yagouaroundi; assembly: GCF_014898765.1. Lineage (NCBI taxonomy): Eukaryota > Metazoa > Chordata > Mammalia > Carnivora > Felidae > Herpailurus > Herpailurus yagouaroundi. The sequence goes on from NW_024412388.1 coordinate 47,850,149, forward strand.
CGGGACAGAGAGAAAAGGAGACAAAGGATCTGAAGCAGGCTGCACACAGTCAGCACCGAGCCAGATGTGGAGCTGGGTCTCACCAACTGCGAGATCATGACCTGAGCCAAAGTTCGACACTTGCCCAACCAAGCCACCCAGGCGCCCCTACACCAGCCTTATTGTTCTGTTTTGGTTTTTTGTTTTTGTTTTTCCCCTTCCTTTGCCCTCTCTTTCCTACACCACTCTCCCGTTCTACTAATCCATCCTCCAAAACGCCTACGACTCATTTTTCCAACATCCGATTCTGGTCACGTCAATTCAACACTTCCATTGTGCTTCAGATAAATCCCAGCAGCTCTCCTGCCTGTTGGCGTCTGGCTGACCTCTCTGGTTCATTCCTTCATGATCTCTCATGTGAACCTGCCAGTCCAGTCATGTTGGACTTTTTCTAAGTTCCCTAGTGCTCACTACTATTTCATGCCTTGAAACCTCAATGGCTTTTCCTCACCCTTGGAACAGAATCCAGACTCCTAACCATGACCTGCACGGCTCTGTCTCAACCGGTGCTGGATACCTTTCTGGCTTAACTCCCTGCCTCTCTTCCTGTCCTTTTCTGCTCCAGCCTCTTTGATTTCCTGGCTGTTCCTGAAGTTGTCCAGGAAACTCCGGCCTCGGGGATTTTTGCACTCGCCGTTCCCTCTGCCTCACCTGCTGTGTCTCCAGGGGGTCACACGTTTAAGGCTCTCATTTCAAATACATCTCCGCTTGAATCTTACCTCATCAGAGTCCTCCCCTCTCACTCAACTCAAAATAACCTCTGGCCCCTCTCTCACCTTCCCCACTGCCTCCCTCTGACTCCTTACTGGACAAACTATTTGTTCTTCATTGCCATTTATCACTACCTGATATTCTATTACATATTTATTCTGTTGTGTTTATAATCGCATTCTTCCCACCAGAATATAAATTCCACCTGGGCAGGGATCTCAACGTATCATTTACTGCTGTATTCCCACTGCTTATATCAATTTTTGAATTTGGTAGGCACCCAGCAAATATTACTGGAAGGAAGGAAGGAAGGTAGGAAGGAAAGAAAAAGGGAAGGAATAAACACAGGAATGAATGCCACCATTTCTGTCTGTCCTTCTCTGCCTGGTCAGTTCCTACCGACCCCTAAAGATGCAGGTTAGGCACCACCTCCTCCAGCAAGTCTTTCCTGACTGCCCAGGCTGGGGTGAGCACCCTTTGCTTTTCTTCTGTGCTGGCCTCTATTGCAGCACGTCTTAACCTCGTACTAGGATTGTGAGTAGTGCCCCCCATCCCAATCTCTACACTTCTCGAGGGCAGAAAAATCTTGCCCATCTTTCTCTTTAGTTCCTGATAGAATGTAAGCACTCAGTAAATGTTTGTGGGACGAATAAGTGAAAGGATTATAGCAGGAAATTAAAAAGTCACACACAACTCTGATGTGCAAAACAACATGATTTTCTTCGGCGGTGATTGAATTTATTTTGCTCTCACATCCCCATTCCCACTGAGGGTGGAAAATCGTCCTTAAAGTTGCCAACTGGAAGTAACTCAGTTTATGTGGGATTCAGGCAGTCTCTTCCTGCCAAAGCCAGTCGTGTTGGGTTGCTAGTTCATTTAAACTCAAGCCCCTTATCAATGCTGCTTCTTTTCTCATTCAAAAAGCTTTCCTTCTCTCCCAAGATACGGTGTCTGGGTGCAGGTGTGAGTTTATGCATGCCCGTGGTGATGGAGTGGCAGGAAAGAGAGGACAGATGAGAAGGGGTCCTGGTCCAAGAGCTCCTATAGGTCTCAGGGTACCTATTCCAGAGGGCTGGCAGGTTTAGCTTGGTCCTTTGGAGCTCTGGGTAGATGTCTATTGAGGAGTTTATAATATCTGAGGTCTTCTGGGTATCATCCATCCATCCACGGCCCCTCATGCTGACAGCTTCATACCTGCTTTACCGTCTAGTTGCAAGGTCCCTGTTCTCTGTGGCTTCTAGCTCTTGACCCCAATTCTGGGGCTTCCAGGAATGCTCTGTTTCTCTATTGCCCCCAAGTTAGTGCACAGCCTCTGTGATATTGCCCTTAGACACCTTCTTAGCTTGACTGCTTATACAACCATGCTGTGTTGGACATGATGCCATGTTGAACCTGAGACTTGGTTTAGAGCTAGACACTGAGACTCAAGGAGCAAATTATTCTGCACTACTCTCCCCTCACCTCTGTCACAAAAGAGCTATTACTTCAGAGAGCTTAGCGTTCAGGTTGGGCTTTCTTCTCCCTCTGTCCATTGCCCCAAACCCTGATGCCAGAATAGCTTTCTATTACCCATTTCTATCTAGAAAGTTATCCCTATATTATTTCCTCTTCCTCCTCCTCCTCCTCCTCCTCCTCCTCCTCCTCCTCCTCGTTCTTCTTCTTCTTCTTCTTCTTCTTCTTCTTCTTCTTCTTCTTCTTCTTCTTCTTCTTCCTCTATACGCCTCTATTCTCCAGGTGGTTTCCTCTCTTATCTTACCTGGGCAAGAAGCAGCATAGCCTGGCCACCTGGTGTAAGGATGTGGGAGATTTAAGAGAAAGGAAATGACACTAGAGATCATCTATTCAGATGATGGCTGGATGCATGGATGGAAAGATTCATGGATGGATATTAGATGACTTATCTCATATCATAAGGTCCTTATAGAGAGAGTCCAGGACTCCAAGCCTGATCATCTGACCGTTCTTTCCTTTGTCTTTTGGATTGAAAATCCAGTTCCCCAACTTCCCAACTTTCCCAAATGCCATTCACCCTAGAAAGCTTTCTCAGAGGGTAATTATGAGCTTTGGGAACTCTGAGCTGTTCAGATGGCCTTGGGAACTCTGAGCTGTTCAGATGTGAGGCTACACTTCCCAAGCTGCACACACAGAGCAGTGATCTGTCCCACAGGTTTCCCAGTGCCCAGTGGTCTACAGAGCTAGTTAATGTTAATTCCCATTTTACAATTATGGGAAATGACAAGGCAGTAGCTTGATCATATATTCTCTGTGGAATTCTATTTTGTTCCCTACGTTTTTGCCCCAAAGGTCTGTTTTTATGTTTAAGGCAATTCTCTGTCCCCTGAAATTCTGATGCCTGGATCCAAATGCCCACCCATCACTTGGATATCTACCAGGCATTTCAAAGTTCTCATGTCCCAAATGAACTCCTGACCTCCAACCCCATCCATGCTCTTTTCCTAATCTTCTCCAACTGGCAGCACATTATTTCAAATCTTGGAATCACCCGTGACTATTTTTCTTATGCCTCACATTCACCCCACCAACAAATCTCATCACCTGTATGTCTGCAATACCTCCCAAACCCATCTGAGCCTCTCATCACCTTCGAAGCTACTACCTTTTTCCAAATCGCCATCATCTCTGCCTGGACTATTTCAAACGTTTCTAGCTGATCTCTCTGTTCCCACTCTTGTACTCTGCATTGATGAGTATGTGTGTTTATACATATACGTATAAATTTGGTGTATGTGTACCTATGTATATGTATATCTATGTTTGGTACTCCAACTGAGACCCAAACCAACAGTGGCTTGAACAAGACAACAGTTTGTTGTTGCTCATGCATCAAGCTGGGTGAAAGCAGTCCAGGACCGTGCGGCAGTCCCACAGTGTCAGGCTCCTTGTGTTTGTAGCCCTACCCTCTGTAAGCTATTTCCTTTGTTTATGTAACCCAACACTGCTCACCACCGTGTCTGCATTCTGCCCAGCTGGGAAGAAGAAAGGGAGAAGGGGAAGGCACACCCTTTTTTTTTTCTAACTGCGTGGCCCACAGATTGCGCCCACTTCCATTTGTACACGTTGTTCAGAATATAGTCAAACAGCCACACCTAGCTACCTGGGTGACTGTGAACAGAGACTATTCTGCATAGCCAGGTGTCCAACTAGAAATCAGGCTCTGTTGCTATAGAAAGAAGGTTGAGTATGAGTGGATCTTGGGGTATCTGTCATACACATACCCTTGTGGTCTGCTTTCCCTACAGCAGCCGAAGTGAACATTGTAAAGCAGCCAGCAGGGAATGTCACTCGGTAAATGACATGATGGCAGTCGGTAAATATTTGTTTAATGCCCCCACTTAATAAATCCCAATCAGGCCTGGAATCATAGTCTGGACTAGCTAAAAGGGATCTCAGATAATATTCAGCACAATGGTTTTCAAAATTATTCTAGAGCAAAATACATACACAAATACACACACACACACACACACACATATGTGTGTGTGTGTGTGTGTGTGTATATGTCTCCCAAGAAAGCTGATGTGTAAAATGGATAAATGTCAGCAGCCCTGGTTGAAATCAGGGGCAGCCAGGGATCCCCTTCCTTTCTTTCTCTTATCTCTCAGTCCAGACCAGATACAGATCCAGACTGACATCCCCAAAGCGCTGTGCACCATAGTTTGAAAACTGATTCTAGCGGAACATCTTTATTCTCCAGACGGGGAAACTGAGGCCCAGGGAACAACAGGAACTGGCTTTTACTGAGTGTCTCCTTCTCATGTGGCGCCGTGATAAGTGCCTCACTCACAAGAGCCCAGCTGCCTTTCCCAAAGTCGCACCGCAAGTGAATGACAGCTGAGGCTGGAGGCCAGGGCTGCGGCCTTCCGGCCGGAATGATGAGATCCCACCACCAGCAGAGACTGGTCACTGTCCCTGCAGCACAGGGCAGTCGTGTAGGCCAGAGGGCATTCACGAAGATTGATTCTTGCAGTCACCGAGCGCGGTCATTTCAAACACTACGTACCATGCCTGTGTTTCAGTACCTCCAGACTCGTAGTGAGGTTTTCTCACCCCAAGTGAGCCCTTCAATTTGAACTAATGTAGCTCTGAAAACTTGGGCAAGTCTCTTAGTTTGATAATAGTATCTACTTTGGCTGGTGTAAAGATCAGAATGAGGTGAGGTCGGGACGCCTGGGTGGCTCAGTCGGTTCAGCGTCCAACTTCATCTCAGGTCATGACCTCATGGTCTGTGAGTTCGAGCCCCGCATCGAGCTCTGTGCTGACAGCTCAGAGCCTGGAGTCTGCTTCAGATTCTGTGTCTCTCTCTCTCTGACCCTCCCCTGTTCATGCTCTGTCTCTCCCTGTCTCAAAAATAAATAAACGTTAAAAAAAATTAAAAAAAAAAAAAGAATGAGGTGAGGTCTGCAGACGGCAGTGGTGATGTAAGGGGCTGCTTTGGCTGTGTGGGCAGTCCTGCTATGCCGCCTCCTGTCTCCCGAGGGGCTCATCGGCTGCAGCAGAGACAGATGAGAAAGAGAGCCAAGAATCCCAGCTGCTGGCAGAGAGCAGTGCATACTGTGGGTGACAGGGATGTGCCTCCAGCGATGGGACAGTGAGAACCCCGGGATGAGAAGGAACCTCGGACAAACCTGGGGTGGTGCAGGACAGGACTTCTCAAAAGTATGAATGGACATTGGAGTCACCTGGGGAAACTTGCTGAGAGGCAGATTCTGGCCAGGAGGCTTGGGACCCAGCCTGAGATTCCTTCTTTTTTTAAACAAAGTTCTAGGTGAGACTGAAGCTGCTGGTTGTGGCAACACTTTAACAAAGGTATGGTTAAAAGAGACCCCATTAGTGCAGGACTTGGACCAGCCTGAGCTCCAGGCTCTCCTCCACCATCTACCATCTGTGGATCTCAGGTAGGGCCTCAGGCTTTTTACCTCCTAAATGGGCACAATATTACCAACTTTGCACCCCGACTTCCAATGTCCAGAAGTCACCTCTCCTCCCCAAGTGGGACAGGAGACTGGATGCGCTTGGCGTGGAATGGGCCACCAAAGAGTGGGGAAGTGATCACCTCCCCCCTTCTCTGCTTCTTCTCCCCCAGCCCCAGATGCCACCTAGTTCCTCCTACTGCCTGTTTTGTTCTGTTTCGTCTCCCTCAGTTCCCTTTTCTGAGAAATGGAGATTAATACTTGTCTCTCCGGTTTGTTGACAATCGGGATTGTTGGATTTAGTGAGTTATCCAGTCTTCTCGGAAGCAATTAGACCCCGCCTCCTGCCACCCTGTTGCTCTGCCCCTCCCCCAGTCTAGGGTTTGTCCACTGCTCTCTATCACAAGACCCCAGTGTCATCCCCTAAGACAGGGACCCTCATTCCTTCCTGTCTTAGACATGGGCAAGTACTGGAGAGCAGCCTCACTGGGTCAAAACAAACACGGGGAGAGGAGCCAACCCTCTGGAGGAGCAAGATAAACCAGCAGTCTGCTTCCTGCCTGAGAAGTGAGTGCTCACGTGACTCAGCTCTTCATCCCTGTGCCGGGTTGGGAAGCACACTTGCCTCTCTCTCTCCCTACCCCCCACTCCCTCTCTCTCTCTCAGGTCTGTTCATCTCTCTCAGGTCACCTCTCTCTTTCTTCCTCTCCCCCCCACCTCAGGTCTGTCCATCTCTGTCCATCTCTGCAACTTCCAGTTGGCAGGACAGGAAGAGGCTGACAAGTGGCGAGATTTGAACCCAGACCCTGGAGATTTTATCTCTGATTTAGAAATGAACCTTTTGTCTTAGAGGATGCACGATGCTCTGTGATTTGGGGCGACTTGCTGATTTGCTTACATGTTTTACCTGAGGCAGGGATAATACATGAGTCTGGACACAAACCAAGACTTTGGAGGACAGATCATGCTTTGAATCTCAGTCCTGAACTGGTGACCTTGGTCTAAATTATGTCCTCTACAAAATAGGACAAACGCAATACCTACTTCACAGGATTGTTTTGAGGATTAAATGTGTTCATATACAGATTCTACAGCCTAGCACATCATTAAGCACCTAAACAAATCTCAACCGTTATTAATAATACAAGGGAATGCAGGTTCACTCTACCACTTCCTTGGTTTATAATCTCAGATGAGTGACTTAGCTATTATGTACCTTGGCTTCCTCTTCTATAAAATGGGACTGATACCTACCTCGGTCTGCTTTTGTGAGGACTGAACGATCTGACCTGGGCGACAGGATCCAGCGTGGTGTTTGACACAATATAGTTGATCATGGGCAAACTTTCTTGCTGGTGTCTGGTGCTTCCTTCCTGTAAAGAAGCCAAATGAGTACAGTCTCTACATTCTGGGTCTCTCTCCCTTTTTTCACTCTGTTTCTGGGAGGTGGGTGATTTCTCTCCGAGTATATTTGGGAGAATAGCTGGGCATGCTCAGTTCAGCTCTGCCGGTCTTCTTCTTGGGAGCAAGTCTGCCCACAGAGAGCACACACTCTGTCGTGATTCTCCTTCTCCACCCCTTACCGCCCCAGTGCCCTTGAACCTGAGTGGGCAACTGCCTAAAGCCATGGTTCCCTGGCTGACTCATTTGGCACCCAAGCTAGGTTACATCTTCCAATGGAGCATCTGTCAGTAGTAAAGGTGATATTTAGTCTGTGTCTTTACTTTTGACATATTTCTCAAATTATTCAGAAGTGTTATTTATTGAGCCTCTCTTTAGAAGGGCCCGATTAAATGTTTGTTCTATTGGTCTTTTACTTAGCATTTATTGGGATCTACTCTCCCCCAGGAATTGAGCTAGAGATTAGGAAGTAAATGAGACAACACCTGCCCTTCAAAAGCCCACCATTTACTGTAAGGGGGACAGGTGTGTCCACAGAGACAATGCAGTATGCGCTGTGCTATGGGAAAGAACCGGAGATAACTGGGGTGGGGGGTGTGATGTCCTCACCCTGTTCCGTGTCTCTGAGAGGAGTGGAAGATGAGCTCAGGGATAATATTGGCAGGGAGGGACTATGGTATTTTTGGGGCCAGGAAAGAGTGGAGGATTAAGAAAGTCAGAATTCATGGCATCATGAGCATGGGGAGGGAGCAGATGACATGGTCAAATCTCCAAAGACCTTCACAAGGCAGCTTAGGAATGAACGCAGTGACAGCAGGGCACCATGGGTCCCCCATCCAGCCTCCAGAGGAGGAGAGCATTGACTCTGATAGAAGACTGACGTTTAAAATGAATAGGACCTCTCTGGTTTTGTGTATGTTTGAAAATTTCCATTTAAATTTTCAAAAACAAAAGGTATGCTTTTTGGAAAAAAATTTTTATTAAAAAAAAACAGAATAGAGTTTTTAAAAGCAGAATTAGACTAGGCTAGTAGTCAAAAGTTGTTGAAAATTAAGTAATCTGGCCAAGATAGTATTAAGGGAGCCACTACCAGGTGGGGGAGGGAAGCCACATAGCGTGGCTTGGAACTAACACTTGGAAAAAAATGAAATCATTTCACATTTATACTCAACAATTTGAGACTCCCTATAAACCGGTTACAAATTGAATTTCTACCATAAGAGAAATAAATTAGGGAAGACAAAAAGCCTGGTAAATCGGAATACAAAACAAGATGTAAGAAAGGTGTCCAAATAGCTCAGGATTCAAAGAACAGTAGATTGATTTAAGGCCTCTATTAAAAGAAGCAGTTGACACAGTGGCCATATTTGCTATAGTTTTTTATGTTTATTTATTTATTTAGGGAGGAGGACATGTGCATGAGCAGAGGAGGGGCAGAGAGAGAAGGAGAGAGAATCCCAAGCAGACTCTGTGGTTAGTGCAGAGCCCAACATGGGGCTCAATCCCAGGAACCGTGAGATCATGACCTGAGCTGAGATCAGGAGTTGTACCCTTAACCTACTGAGCCACCTAGACGCCCCTTATATTGGCTTTCCTAAAATTCTTTCTTTTCTTGGCTCCCCTACTCTACCTTCTCCTGGTGTTCCTCCCACATCACTGACTGCTCCTTCTCAACCCCCTTTTCTGGATGCTTCTTCTCCTTCAGTTCTTGAATTATTGTAGTCCCCCGGTGGCCAATCCTCCCATCTCTTCTGTCTCACCTACACCCTCTCCAGCCCCTTGGCCTTAAATAACATCATATCACTCCAGTCCACACCTCTCCCTTGAGTCAGACTTATTTACCCAACAGCATACTTGATATGAGCACTTGGTTATCAAATATGGCTACTGAAACCAGGGGAAACAGTACCCTGGAAGTTACCCATGCCTATTCTTCCCAAGACTTCCCCACTTGGCCCCCCCATTTTCTCGATAGCTCAGCCCAAAAGCCATGCAGTCATCCTTCATCTCTCTCTTTTTTCTCACGAGACCCTGGCCTGTGGATACCCCTAAAACCCATTTTCTATGATCTCTCCCCTTACCCCATTATAGTAACACTGGTTTTCTTTTCTAAGTCCTAGGACACCCCAAGCTTGTTTATACCTGAGGACCTTTGCATGCATTTCCCCCTTCTTCTTAGAAGAGTATTTCAACAGCCTGATCTTCACCTAACGTACTCTCTCACTTTTTCAGGTTCCTACAAATACACTCACTCCTCAGAGGGTTCTTGTCTGACTTCCCCCTAAATAAAATACGGCTCTCCCCCATACTCTATTTCTTCACCCAATTTTATTTCTCTTAATAACAGTTTCCTCTATGTCAAATGATATTTCATATGCATTTGTTAAGTAGTCTTTCACCCATTTGTCCTGACTCAGTGTAAACTTCATGAAGGCTGAGACTTTTTCTTGTTCACCACCATGTCCTGGTCACTGGAACAATACCTGGCACATAGAAGATACTAAAGTCAATGTTTTTAGACCAGTGGATGGATGGATGGATGGATGGATGGATGGATGGATGGATGGGTGGGTAGATGGATGGAAGGATGGATGGATAGATTAATGAATGCAAAGAGATAGATTAGGAGCTGGAGAAATGGTCTAGATGAGAATTAATGAGGGGCTCAATCAGGTCAGTGAAGTGAGGATGAGGAGAGGAGGGGAGGTAGGGGAAATTAAGGCAGCCTACGAAGAGTCAGCAAATCAAGCTATTTGGTGTGGGTGACTGGGGTTTGTTGGTGCTTCATCCCAAGACAAAATACAGATATTCCCCAGCAGGTGTTTTGTAGGCAGCTGGATTCATTCATTCACTCATTTATGCATTCATCTGGTCCAACCACCTGTTTCACATATGAGGTACCTGAGAGCCAAGGAGGTAAGAGAATTTTCCTGGATTCATACAGCAAATTGCTTAAATTGGAGACTTCGCTTTTTTTTTTTTTTTTCATTATACATCTGATAGGGGACTCAGTTTTCTGGAGTTTGCCATTGCCCAAAAGAGTTAAGTTTTCAGAGGATTCAACATGTGAATGCCAGTTAAGAAACTGCCCAGAAGTCTCCCAATTCCTGGTTGTGGCCTTTCTTTGTTACTTTCTGACGACTCAATCTTTGTCATCCCTGTGGAGGTCAGGCCAAGATTTCTTGTCCTGGCTTGGCTGCTGCTCCCTGAGCTCAGTTTCTTCCTAGCAGCAAATGAGCTAGTGAGGCTGTGGGTGTGTTATGATGTGTATCTAAATAATGATGGCCCAGAACTTTGGAAAAGCAAAAGGCTTGGTGAATTATTGTTATTAGTCCTTCTTCAGAAGTCCAAGGAAAGGGATGCTATCTCACTGGAGAAGTGTGGGATGCACCAGGAAGATGGTCAGAGATGATGAGAGAAGCCCTGAGAAGAAGTCTTTAACAAGTGAAAAGTCTGACCTTTCTTTACTGAGCTGTTTGCAAAGTGATTTAAAATACACTGGGCACTGGAGCCCCACCGCTATACTTTGAAGCATATGTTTTTATGACTTCAATTTTACAGAGCAAGAAACTGAAAATCAGAGAGCTCAAATGACTTCCCCAAATGCCATACCTAATAATTTACAGAGCAGAATTTAAACCCATGTCTTCTGATTTTTCATCTTCTGCACTTTTCTCTGGGTCAGAAGTTTCCAAACATCAGAGTAAGGCTGTCTAAATAGGGATCTCTTATGGAGTTTATTAAAAGTAGTGATTCCTGGGCTTCACCCCAAAAAAGTTCAGTGTCAATAGATCTTTGAAGTCTTTGAATCAAAAAATTTATCAAATATGTGTCTTAGATCAAGCCACTATAATAAAACACCATGAATGGGTGGCTTAAACAATAGACATTTATTTCTTATAGTTCTGGAGGCTGGAAAATACAAGATCAAGGTGCTGGCAGATTCAGTTCCTGGAGAGGCCTTTCCTCTTTGCATACATATGGAGAGAGAGAGAGAGATCATGTGGAGAGAGGGAGAGAGATCTCTGTTTTCCTCCTCCTAAAATGGCACTAATCCCATCTGAGGATCCCACCCTCATGACTTCATCTAAACCTTCCAAAGGCCCGACCTCTGTAGACCATCACATTGTGGGTTAGGGTTTCAGCATGAATGGGGGGGGGGCACAAATAATCAGCCTATACAGTAAGTACCCTATAAAATTTCCTGCGCAGTCAGGATGTTAAGGAAGCCCCCACTAGCATACATATGCATATATGCTATGTGGGATTTAAGAACTAGAGCAAGGGACAAAATTAATTGGTGTGTGTGTGTGTGTGTGTGTGTGTGTGTGTGTGTGTGTGTGTATCCATCTGTGCCCTCTCCAGGGAAGTTTTATTGATGCCATTTGTAAACAGCTTTTCCCATCAGCCCCCATGGTTTTGCCTGCCCTTGGTGAGAAGGCAGTTACATTCCGATTCTGGTCCCCTGGGCAACAGCACATTTGGTCTGATGCTGCTGCATCACATGTGTGACCTCGCAGGTGGAGGTTCATGTGCAAGTCTGTGTCCAGCCCTGGGGACCAGGGGAGGGAGGGTGAGGAGAGCAGGGGAGGAAGGTTGAGGAGAGCCAGGTCTGTGTGTAGAAATTAAGCAGAACCTTGGCTGGCTGTGGAGATATGCGGGCACAGTGAGCAAGCTGGGTGTGCACCCCAGCTCCTGTGCCCACTGGTGTGGCTAAAGCTCAGGGCTGGGGATGGTATCATCAGAGATCCAGAGAGAGGAGCCCTTAGGCCAAAGAAGTGTGTGGAGCAGGCCAGGGCAGGAGCCCAGGGGTTATTCCAGATGGGGCCACGAAAACGTACATAGATAGTCCAGGGTCGAGGAAGCGAAGTGCAAGGAGCCTTTGGTAAGTGTGTGTCTATGTCTTCCTCCCTTTGGGGATCTGCTTGCCTGAGCCCCTGTTTTCCTGAAGCTGAGGGAACACAATTGAGGGTGGTGATTCATAGTGGGGGGAAGCTGGGAAGGAAACTCAACTGAAAGTGGTTTGAGTCTCAGGCCTCCTGTGGGAGAAGCTGTCAAGGGCCAGTCTGTCTGTCACAGTCCTTAGGGCTGCTAGAGTGACAGTCCTGTAGGGGCAGAGATGGGTGGGGTGCTTCAGGAGAGAAGGTGGCCTGGAGGCCATGAGGTGGGGTCAGTCCTCCCAGATACAGGATCAGGAGGCCCTCCTTGCGTAGCAGTAGGGAACAAAATTGGCAGTTTCTACATTTTTAGTCTCTAAGGTGAGATAACCATAAAATAATCATAACAATAAGCAAGATATTTTAAAAGTGATAAACATTAGGAAGAAATAAAAGGAGATGATTAGAGATTTAACTATCTGATTTAGATAAGGTCAACAGGAAAATTTTCTGAAATAAAATGACATTTAAGAAGAGACCCAGAAGAATGAAATGGATTAGCCAGGTAGAGAGGGAGGTAGGGATTGATCAAGGCAGAGAGAAGAGTACGTGTCCCTGGCCAGGCAGAAAGAATCTAATGTGCTATAGAAATGGAAAGAAGGCCAGTGACACTGAAGGCTGATGAGCAAAGGGAATGAGACAGAAGCAATCACCGTGGATCAAGGCCAGTTAATCCAGGACCTTGCAGACTATGGGAAGAGATTTAGAGTTTTAAGTACAATAGGAAGCCAATGGAGGATTTCATGTAGGAAAACGTCAATAAAATTTGCATTTCCAAATGATTTGGATAAAGAATAAGGAAGAGAAGAAGGGTAAGAGGGGATTAGGGAGGTTTATTAGGTGAAATCCAGATGAGAGACAGTGATGGTTGAGACCAGTGTGGCTAAAGTAGAGGTAGAAGGAAGTGAAAGAAAATGATCAAGAATGGCCCTGAGTTCTTGTCATGAATACCTGGAGTACCTGAGAGGGTTGAGGGCCACTTGTTGAGCTGGGCCATTGCGGAGAAGTTTCTTTAGGGACATAGAAAGATTGAGAGTTTGGTTTCTGACATACTAAGTTTGCGATGTCCATTGAACAGGATGTCAGGTCTTGGCTGGAGATGCTATGCAATTGCCATCACAGAGATGGCATTCATGGCCGTAGAAGTAGATGAGATCACTTGGGAAGAGAGTGCATGGTAAGAACAGCAGAGCCACATAGAATCCTGAGGAACGGACTAACGGAGGAGGCCAACACGTAGCTCCTCCTGAGTGGGGTGATGTTTCTTCTTGATCTGAAGGGGCCAAAGTGAAGAGTGACAGCACATGTAACCATAGTGAACAGTTTGTCTGTCTCGATTGCCCAAGAGACTTTAAGTCCTTCAAGGGTGAGGAATGGGACACACAGGGTTTTTATTCTGAACACCCTAACACCTAGCACATGTGGCACCTAAAATGAACCATGCACTCTGCTAAGAGCTTTACATTCATAATACAATTTGATGCTCCAAAATGATCTTCACATCATCATTTTACAGAAGATGAAGCTTGAATTAAGAGAAGTTAAATCCTTTGACCACATTACCATACCTAATAAATGGCGAGGCCACATTTAGAAGCAGTCTGTCAGACTGAAAAACATAACTTCAAAGTCCAGTGGAAGAGAATTTTTGACAGTATCCTGTGATAAGTGTCTTCTGCTGTGGAGAAAATTTGCACCTGATAGTGTCCATTTTATCAATCTTCATGTGGTGGTTTATGCATTGTGTCCTATTTAATTAATCTTTTCCTACTCTGATGTCATAAAGATATTCTCTTGTATTGCCCCCCCCCCGCCAAATTTTAAAGATTTATATCTTTAGTGCATCTGGAATTTGTTTTTGTAAATAGAGTAAAGCAAGAAACTAATTTTATTATCTTCTTGTATATATAAATACTAAGCTGTCCCAGGACCATTTGTTAAATGTTCTTTTTATTTTTATTTTACTGTATTTTTTATTTTTTTAATGTTTATTTATTTTTCGGGGGGGGGAGGGGCAGAGTGAGAGGGAGACACAGGATCGGAAGCAGGCTCCAGGCTCTGAGTTGTCAGCACAGAGCCTGATGTGGTGCTCGAACTCGAACTGCGAGATCATGACCTGAACTGAAGTCAGACGCTCAACCAACTGACCCACCCAGGATCCCCTTAAATGTTCTTTTTAAAGGACTCACTTCCTCCAACAAATTACAATGCCACATCTGACACTCATTCATTCAACAACCATGTGTTGGGAGTCTACTATATAGCAGGTACTGTTCAAGTCCCTGGGGAAAATGTTGAAATGTATAAAGCTGGGGAGATCTGACACAGTTGTGGAAACTGGAAGGATTTCAGTATACCAGAAGTTATAAGCATTTTGCAAAATATCTACATCCAATCTTTAAATTGTGTAGTGTATAAATAAATAAACACGTATTCCCATTTTTTCAGCTCCACTTAGTCCAATTCCAGGAAGCCTTCTAAGAGCTCCCCACACTGGGTTAAATCCTCTTTCGGGGGCGGGGGGTATTCTTTTAGTACTGTATGAAGTTTTGGCTATAACACTGATCACATTACGTCACTGCCTGTTTACTTATTTTCCCCAACAAAAATCATCTTGAGAACAGAGCCCCTGTTTTACTGAGTCAGATCCTTGGATGAGGCCTTGCTTCAGGTCTGGATTTGTTAGGTAAAAGGATTCATCTCTAGCACTGGATATACCTGTTTAAAATACAGGAATAAAGCCATCTTGCTATTGGCCAATCACAAAATATGGAATCCAGAGGCTGTAAAGAGAAAATTTCACCCTTCTCTGCCAAGTTCCTTTTGTAAAGATGTGCCTCAGAAAAACCAGGGGGAGAGAAAGACATAATATCCAGGCAATAGAGGACTCTCCCCAGAAGAGGAACAAAGAGAACTCCCAATGGCAGCTGTGCGACAGGCCCAGGGAGAACCCTTTTGTCTGGAGCCGAGGACAGGAGCTCCTGGGGAGAGGTCTCCATGTCGGAATGAAGACAGGAGGTAATGAGATCAATAAAGTGAAGAAATGGGCAGAAAACATGAATAGACACTTCTCTAAAGAAGACATCCAAATGGCCAACAGGTACATGAAAAGATGCTCAACGTCACTCCTCATCAGGGAAATACAAATCAAAACCACACTCAGATATCACCTCACGCCAGTCAGAGTGGCCAAAATGAACAAATCAGGAGACTATAGATGCTGGAGAGGATGTGGAGAAACGGGAACCCTCTTGCACTGTTGGTGGGAATGCAAATTGGTGCAGCCACTCTGGAAAACAGTGTGGAGGTTCCTCAAAAAATTAAAAATTAAAAATGACCCAGCAGTAGCACTGCTAGGAATTTACCCAAGGGATACAGGAGTGCTGATGCATAGGGGCACTTGTACCCCAATGTTTATAGCAGCACTCTCATCAATAGCCAAATTATGGAAAGAGCCTAAATGTCCATCAACTGACGAATGGATAAAGAAATTGTGGTTTATATACACAATGGAATACTACTTGGCAATGAGAAAGAATGAAATATGGCCTTTTGTAGCAACATGGATGGAACTGGAGAGTGTTATGCTATAAGTCATACAGAGAAAGACAGATACCATATGTTTTCACTTTTATGTGGTCCTGAGAAACTTAACAGAAGACCATGGGGAAGGGGAAGGAAAAATAAAAAAGTTAGAGAGGGAGGGAGCCAAACCGTAAGAGACTCTTAAAAACTGAGAATAAACTGAGGGTTGATGAGGGGTGGGACGGAGGGCAGGGTGGGTGATGGGTATTGAGGAGGGCACCTGTTGGCATGAGCACTGGGTGTTGTATGGAAACCAATTTCACAATAAATTTCATATTAAAACAAATAATAAAGTGCCCAATGTGAGAATGTTTGAAAACAATAATGTGAGAATGTTTGAAAACAATAATCCATGGTTAGGTAGATGGACATCTGACGAGTGTGAAAAAAAATTAACCAACTGTGTTGAACAGTCATTATAATGTAAACCCTGATAAAACTATGGGACAGAGTGGGGACGGGAGCATGGTATAAGGAATGCTAAATGTTTGGATCATAATAGAAAGACAATACAGAGGCGCCTGGGTGGCTCAGTCGGTTAAGCGTCCGACTTCGGCTCAGGTCATGATCTCGCGGTCCGTGAGTTCAAGCCCCGCGTCGGGCTCTGTGCTGATGGCTCAGAGCCTGGATCCTGCTTCGGATTCTGTGTCTCCCTCTCTCTCTGACCCTCCCCTGTTCATGCTCTGTCTCTCTGTCTCAAAAATAAATAAAAATTAAAAAAAAAAGACAATACATAATGTCTACATTTGATAAACTAGGAGATAGTGAAATATGCGTATTATTTAGAAACACAGAGGTAACTGTCTGGTGCGAGAGCTGAGTGAGACGAATGAGGCTGCCTTTGGAACATGAAGCCAGGGAATGGTGGCATACCTTTTTGTTTTATTAAACTATGAGCCTCTATTAGTTTGATGAAATATTTTATTCTGTTATTAAATTTTTTAAGTTTATTTATTTTTGAGAGAGACAGGGACAGCGTGTGAGCAGGTGAGAGGCAGAGAGAGAGGGAGGGAGAGAGAATCCCAAGCAGGCTCCATGCTGCCAGCACAGAGCCCAACGTGGGGTTCGAACTCATGAACCTGTGAGATCATGACCTGAGCTGAAACCAAGAGTCAGATGCTTAACCGACCTAGTCACCCAGGTGGCCTAGTTTGATGAAGTATATTATTTTATTTTATTTTTTTAACGTTTATTTATTTTTGAGACAGAGAGAGACAGAACATGAACAGGGGACGGTCAGAGAGAGAGGGAGACACAGAATCTGAAGCAGGCTCCAGGCTCTGAGCTGTCAGCACAGAGCCCGACGCGGGGCTTGAACTCACGGACCGCGAGATCATGACCTGAGCCAAAGTCGGACGCTTAACCGACTGAGCCACCCAGGCGCCCCTGATGAAGTATTTTAAAACCTAAGTGAAGCACTGGTTTACAAGAAGAGTTTTAGGTAAATCAACTTCCCGTCGAGCTACATGGAAGCAGACTGACAGAAGTCTTGCTCGTTTGGAGAGCTGTCTTATACTGGCCTGTTTATTTTGGCCCAGGGAAGTCATTCCTCTGACTCCTTGCTTCTTGTTTAGAAGTGGAGGGAATGTCGAGGGACCGCTTTTGGCTGATGACAGTGGCCCCCGTGAATGAGTGTCTGATTTGCTCGTGTCTAATCTTGACAACAGCTCTTTAAGGTGGGTATTATTATCCCCATTTCACAGATGAAGAAACTGAGATTCAGAGACGGCCTTGCCCGAGGTCAATAGGCTAGTTACAGGTGGAGTAAGGACTTGAACTCCGGTTTGCTGACTCTAGAACACAAGCAAATCTGGACAGCAAGCTATCTCTAAAGTCCCATCTAGATTTGACCTCTGCACTGCCATGTGCCCTATCATATCTGCCTCAACCCCTTCTACGTCCATCTTCTCACACTGAAGCAAGGCCAGTTCCAGCCCTAGTTCTGCTCCAGCACGGCCTGGTCCCCATCACCCCCCGCTGACTCCTGCCCTCACTGTCAGCGCTTGGATGTATATCCTTCCACTTAGCTTCTAGATAGACGCAAACAGGTATCTTTCAAAATAGATGGTTATCACATGATACATATTGCCATACCCTTTGTTGTTTTTCTTCGATGTCTTCTCTCTCCACATCAGTTCTGGTTGTGCCAGACCATTTATTTTGCACACACGATCTATACTATTCCACAGTACAGATGACCTTAATTCATGTAATCTCCCATTATATTTCTATAGGATCAGTTATCACCGTTCTGTCACTCTGATCCTGATAGCAACGCTTTGGGCAGAGATGTTATTATCCTGGCTTATAAAGATGATGAACGCAGTCTTAGGCAGTCAGTTCTTTGGTGTCAGCCACTAGCTTGACAAGAGAGGCTTGACAGTAAATAATCACTGTCCAGAAACAAACCCAAGATTCCAAAAAGTGCCCCTCAGTGGGCATTGCCCCCGACCATAGGGAGACGCTTCACTCCTCCCGGCGGCGGCCAAGGGCCAATGTCTAGCTGGTGCAGGGACACGAAGGTCCCGTCCCCTCTGCCTCAATTTGGACAACTCTGCAGAGTTCCTTCCAGGGCAAGCTCACTGTAGTAGCCACTGAGGGCTGAGATGTAATCACACTGTGGTTCAACCTCTCCTCTGCCCAATTTTGCTGTCCTCATTTTCTCATAGGTGTATTTCTTGAGAGCACTTCCCAATCAACCTTATGCAAGCAATCTCAAGCTCAGAGTGTTTCTCCAGGCAACTGAGACCAAGACACTACTGTTTTGGAATTTAGATGCCTCCCTTCTTTAAATAGTTCTCCCTACACACCCTCCTTACCCTTGTTCATAGCATTTACCAAGATCTGGTATATTCTGTATTTAGTCATTATTTGCCTTCCTCTGTCCCCAGAGTGCATGTTCCATGCAAGCAGAGACTTTGTTTTGTTCTCTATTGTATCTCTAGCACCTAGAACAGGCCTGGCACTCTTTAGCAATAAAGAATTTCTAAATCATCTGCATAAATGATTCCTTTGAGAGTCGTGGA
The DNA here is from genome assembly GCF_014898765.1 of Herpailurus yagouaroundi. Taxonomy (NCBI): domain Eukaryota; kingdom Metazoa; phylum Chordata; class Mammalia; order Carnivora; family Felidae; genus Herpailurus; species Herpailurus yagouaroundi. The sequence continues at coordinate 47,868,779 of NW_024412388.1, forward strand.
GACAGCATGAAGACGTGGGTGAGATCATGTTCTTTGGTAGCAGACAGATTGCACTAGTTCAACCCTGTTACCAAGGGTAACTTTGGGCAACATTCAACCCATCTCAGGCTCAGTTTCCTCATCTATAAAATAAGGCAAATAGGACCTACATCACAGTGTTTTTTGGGTAACCAAACAAGATAATGTATACAAAGCCTAACTCAAAGTTAGCTCTGAAACCTGTTAAGTGATGGTTATAATTCTGAACAGACTTCTCAAAAAAGAAAAGGTAATTATAAAAATCGCAATTCTAAGTGATTTTTCTAGACGAGTGGGTTAAAATACTGGGGAAAAATACAATTAGGCAGTCATGATCTCCCCAATCTGCTGCAGGAATATTTTCCCTAATTACAATGTAGATTTCATTAGCTGGTTCTGCAACATTCAGTCCAGGACACAAAAAGCCCATTGGACAAATTACCACCTTGTACTCACTGGGCACAGAGCCCTTCATCTGAGCAACTAGGGCTCTCCGGGCATATCATCATCATTTGTGGCAGGTGGCAAGGGTAGGTATAATTTGGGAAATCTGAGAGGTTGGAGAACTGGTTTGAAAGCTCGGTGATACAGAAGTAAGAATACGCAAAGAAGGTTTGGCTCCAAGTCCTTGTTACTTCATCCACTGGCCATGCCATCTTGAACAGGAGACCCATCCAACCATTCATCCATCCACCCTCCTACCCAACACTTACTAAGCACTTATAGCTGTGGCGGCCACACTGCCAGACCCTGGAGATAGGAATGAGCAAGTTCAGCTCTCAGGGAGCACACCCTCTAGTGGGAAAGAGAGAAAACAACTTCATATCCAGGTAGTAAGCATTGGAGTTAAGTGGAAAGTGCCATGACGGGGCCTAGTGTTTGTGCTGGGACCAGGGACATCAGGTGAAGTTTGCCGCAGAAATGGATGCAAGTCAGTCAAAATTCCAGGCGGAGAGAATGACACATGAGCAGGGATGGAGTCTCGAGAAATGAGGCACATGAGTGAACTCTGAATATTTGAGAAAGACCGGGTTACCCAATGCCAGCGAGGAAATGAGGCGTGATGGATCCAGAAAGAAGGGCAGAGATAAAAACAGAAGGGGATTTGAAATCTGTGCTAATGATAGTGGGCTATTGCATTGTCTAGAGGAGAACAGGGACCCCATGCAATCGGTGTTTATAAGCATCAAACTATCGGCAATGAGATGTGTGGTCCGGAGGGGAGCGGAAGGAGAGCCGGGCTTGGGTGGGAGCGAGGCTGGCAAGACTGGAGGTCAAAATAGCATCCAGGCCACACATGAGCCAGGAGAAGTGATCAGGGCCTGAGCCAACGCCGGAAGGGTAGTTTGGAGAAGAGAGCCTGGAAGGTGAGGCAGTGGGAGGTCCACTCCACAGACCGGGGCACATGGGGAAGGAGGGCAGCGGTCGTCCTGCAAGGTTCTGGTGGGATGGCTAGGAGGGTGGTGGTGCTGGGACTTGGGATGGGCCATTCTGCAGAGTGAACGAAGCCTGGTTTGGGTCAGCAGGGATGGGAGCTTGCAGAGTCCCTTTTAGGACGCATGGTGTCTAGAGTGCTTATGGGTCATCAGAGATGCTCTATGGTTGTGGGAAACACAGGATGGAGGAGAGAAGAGAAGCTGGATGGGAAACGTGTCCTCATCTACAAAGAGGATAAACGGTACTTTTCTGGCAGGGTCGCCTCGAGAATTAAATAGCACCGGGGATGCGAAGGCACGTTGTAACGTGAAAAGCACTTTGCCATGTTATAAGAATGAATGGGCAACTCGTGTTAGGATCCCCAGGTTTCTATTTACTTTACAGACCATAAGTAGGATCTACGAATGCCGAGAACCGACTGTGCTGTGTCCCCCACAAGGTGGACACCAAGTCGCTGTCCTGTTTCTTCCCCTGGGGGGAGAAATTACCATCTGTGGCAACATTTCCTCAGGTTCCCTGAAGTCCTGAGTGAGCCGGGGCACAGGCCATGTCCTGCTTTCTCTGTCTAGTGTTGGTCTTTACCTCCCCGGGCCTCCCACTGAGTTGCCCCTGTCTGTTTCCTACCGGTCAAGGTTTACGGGGTTGCACATGGGTAGTAGGGCCCTCTGACATTGGGGGTTGGACCCCCAGGGACTGCCGTCTCCTACATCCCCACCCTCACTCCCTGTTCTGCTTCCCTCTGTGCTCCCGGTAAATTGAGAACGAGGGGTTCTCAACTCACGCTTGGGGGGGATTCCGGCCCACGCTTTTGTTAGGCCCCGTGTGCATTCGGCTGTTTGGGGGTACTTTTACCTGCACGCAGTCGTCTGGGCATCAGGCTCCTCTTACGCATTGCCTCAGGTGCTTTTGCCCCGCTGCCTTGCAGAGGCATGACCGCCAGGGTGGTTGGTCTCCATCCTCCCTCACGTGAAATGTGTGCGGCTACTAAGCTCTTGCACGGTGGGCGCTTACCTGGGACCCCATTTATGCATTTCACGTGGTGGCCCGTCGTTACCAGCCACACACAGTGCACACCAGCCTCACAGAAATCTTCCTCTCATCCGGTGCGGGCACTGTCTTTTCCTGTCCCTGCACTACTGCTCCCCTGGCACGTTTTGCCAGGAGTACCTCTCCTCCCTTCTCTGACTGACCGTCCAAATCCTGCTCTCCATCTTACAGGGAAAAGTTTACATCTTACATCTTAACGTAGAAATGCAGGGTTACATCTTACATCTTGCGTCTCCGTCTTACATAGGAATGCGGGGTTGCTACTGTGAAACCAAAATACCCTGCCAGCTGCAAGGAGCCTTGCAAGGTGCACAGCGGGGCTCTGTGTCTGTCGGCCAGGGGGAAGAGCCGTTGCACCCCAAGCCATGCGGTGGGGTACGGTCCTCTTCTTCCCGGGCAGTCAGGAGAAAGCCCTCCAGTTCTGCAAAGGCCTGGTTTCGTTTGGTTGTTTTGTTATTCTGGTTTTTGTTGCTGCTGTTCTGTTTCCTAAGGAAGGGAGGAGAACTCCCTGTGGGTCCAGAGAGCCGGGTCTGCCCACAGCACTCGCATGCCCTCCGCTTGCCCCTGGGCAGAGAAGCCGGGCTGTGTCGGCTCCCTGGGTGAAAAGGTGGTGTTCGAGGGTATCTCTCAAGGTGGAGAAGGGACTTGAAAGTGAGCTGGGGCTGCCTCTCCTGGTCTGCTCGGCCCACTTTGAGGGTGCCACATTTCATGCTCCCCATTCGCCCACGTGCCCAAAGAATGCAGAGCCCATTTCACTGCCTGACCTCAGATGACCGAGGCAGCTTTGTCGTCTTAAAATGCATGCTACCTCATTGCCTGCCTTTTAATTTCGAGTTGTTTTCTCTACGTGGAGGTGGCACAGGGGATGGGTGCAAATGTTTGAGCACCGCCCTCCCCCAGCGCGCACGGATAAAAACACACAGGACGCAGAGCAGTAAAACCGCAAAAGCCTTACGATGATCCAGCTCGCGTCGCACTTTTGATTGGAACGCGCAGTTCTGTTATAGTGTTACCCTCTCGCCTGCCTCTGTGTTTTTGAGGAAACTGCAGGAGCACACCCCTTCTGGAGCAGGCTGCCCTCGCTCACCAGCTGATTCATATTCAGAAGAGCTTGCTGCACTTAGGCTAACGAAGATCTGCTGCTTCTCAGAAACTCTCCTCTCTGGGTGGCGCAGTCGGTTAAGCGTCCGACTTCAGCCAGGTCACAATCTCGCGGTCCGGGAGTTCGAGCCCCGCGTCGGGCTCTGGGCTGATGGCTCAGAGCCTGGAGCCTGCTTCCCATTCTGTGTCTCCCTCTCTCTCTGCCCCTCCCCCGTTCATGCTCTGTCTCTCTCTGTCCCAAAAATAAATAAACGTTGAAAAAAAAATTAAAAAAAAAAAAAAAAGAAGCTCTCCTCTCTGGTCCTGACTCCGGGGCTTGTTTTTCAGAACAGAGAGTCCGGCTTCGGTTCTCTCCTCCTTTTGGTAGGAAACAAGAAAATCTGGCCTCTGAGTGTAATAGAACTGGTTGGGGGCCGCCCCCCCAAGCGGCTGTTGTCTGTTCTTTTTGTTTTCTTTCTTTCGTTCAATTGTTTATTCATTCATCAAACCGGCATTAAATGCCTTCTTAATCTGTGCTAGGTATTATATTAGGCACTGGGGAGATACCGTTTAAAAAGGCAGGATCCAAGCCATTCAGAAGCTCACAGTCCAGTGAAGGCAGCAGAAAAGGAGAGAGACCAGGAAAAGCCACTGTGACTGGGGCCGTGACAGAGGGCTCAGCTGGAGGGATCTCACCCAGTCTGGAGTGAAAAATCAAGGCAGGCTTCTAGGTGGAAGGGATGTTTAAAGTTAGAAAGTCACACAGAAGTAAGACAAGGCTGGAACCTTCTTCCATGGGAAAGGGGAGGCGTGTATAGGCCTCCTGGGCGGGGCTACACATGTTGGGATTCACCAAATAGTTCAGTGTGATTAGGGCAAAAAGTGCATGCGTGTGTGTGTGTGTGTGTGTGTGTGTGTGTGTGTGTGTCAGAAGGGGAGAAAAGAAGCCAAGATAAGAGAGTCTAGAAAGGGACAGGAACACATCATAAGGGTCTTCTAAGCATCCATGCTGGACCTGGTGCAGAAAGCTTGGCGAGCCTTTGGAGAACTTTAAGCAGAGGACTTACATGCTAAGATTTGTGCTTCATAAAACAAATAAAACAAAACAAAACATACCCGTCTGGCTGCAGTATAGAGGATGGAGGGAGACCTACTGGAAGCAGAGAGACTACTTTTGAGAATGTAAGGTGTTCTTTTAGAATTCACTTTTCCCAGGCTTGGCCATGATGGAGAAGGCAGAGAACCATCTTGAAGCAACATTTCTGTAAGGTCCATTTCTTCCGTCTGGATAACAAGATTAATAATCCCATAGCTTCATCTACGGGGTTGCGTTGGGGTACGGTGTGGTGCAGAATCTATGAGCACAGGATTTCTTGGTTGCCCGGAGAAGGCAAGGATTCCCGTGAGCTGTGGTCCAGGAGCACTGGCAATGGGAAGATTGTGATCTCTCAATCTGGCCTTGACTGGGTCTGCGATGTGGAGGCAGCACTTCTCACCTCTGGGTATCGGTTCTCCCGGCCCCAAATGAGGAAGTGGTATTACATGGCTCCTTAGGTTCTTTCCAGCTCTGAACCCCCTAACGTGGACAGCTTGGTGAGCTGATTTTAGAATCCTGTGGCTCTCAGTCTGAATGCTGCGTCTGTCACTTCTGGCGGCATGACCCTGGATAAGTTACTTCAACACTCTAAGGCTAAGGTTAAAATGGGGATAATAAGACTTCTTGCAGGGTCGTTGTGGGGATTAAATGTGATACTAACAAAGTATTTAGCACTGTATCTATCCAGACATGGAGGGATGCCGTTATTAGAAAATACCTTCACACAGAAAAAAATGGCTAACCCGGAGAGGCCATGAAACAAGGAAACTCAGCCCTAGATCACATATTGTCAAGGAACTAGACAACTGAATGTTTCACAATGTTTACAAATTCAGCGCTCTGAGATGTTTTCTGACCGCGATGCCGGCAACGTTACAGGGCTGAGATCATCGTGCTCATCCACTGTGACAGAGCGCCCTCTGGTGGTCTCAGAGTTAACATTTTCATTAAGATGATCGAAGAACAAATGTAGCTTTGTGGATTTATAAAGCAAACAGCAAGGGTTTGGGGTTCGTTAATCTTAGATAAAGTTAATATAGCTAATCTTAGATAAAGCTAGTAAAGTACCATTAATTATATCACTTCTACTGGCAATTCTTTAGTCAACTTTTCCATAAAAGTCATGTTCCAGGCATTTATTAGATCTCGCAGTTCGGAAAGACAAAATTACATTTTAAATTAAAACATAAATTATATTGGACATTTGGATTGCACATAAAATCTTCCCAGTAGTTCTTTATGCCATGAAATTGAAAATAATTTGGCATCACTCAAAAGGATGCCAACTCAAAACTGGGGTTTTCTAGGGGTGGCCTTGCTACAAAATTGGCTGGGAGACTTTGGGCAAGGTGCTTTATTTCTGTGGACCTGTTGCCTCGTATTAGAACATAAGACTCTAAACCCGAACATTTCCAGGTCCTTTCCAGCTTGCATATTCTTTGATTTGCGGGGGATACATTTTCCGTTTTCTTTTAATATTAGGGCTCTGGCTTCAAAGAAACTTGATGTCAACTTTTCTTTACGAATCGGAGGCCTCAGACAGTAGTTTAAGGCCCATCTTAAGATGCGTTTGTAACATTTTGTAAAATCAGCTCTAACTATCTGTAGCAGAAATGGCTGGTCATTAATAAAGATTCATGTTCTCCTTCTGTAGGGTAGGATTTTGTGCAGAAGCCTATTTGGCAGTCCTTATTAAATTTTTTTTTTTTTAATTTTAGAGAAAGAGGGAGCATGAGTGAGAAAGAGGGGCAGAGGGAGAGAGAGAGAGAGAGAGAGAGGAAATCTTCAGCAGATGGCATGGGGCTCGATCCCACAACCCTGGGGTCATGACCTGAGCTGAAATCAAGATCTGGATGCTTAACTGACTGAGGCACCCACGTGCCCCTAGCAGTTCCTCTTTGCATCCAGGTGGGACCGTATGACTAGTTTTTGATAAAGAAATCAGAGTGAAAAAGATGTGCGTCCTCCAAGCCAAGGTGGTTAAATACCAAGTGTGCGTTCCCCCGTTCTTTCTCATTCCCCTTGTCCTCAAATAGATGACACTTGAGCCACGTGGAGTCATGAGAAACAGAGCCACCTGGGAAAGTACCCGGGTGCCTGAATGACCTGTTGGAGATGGGCTGCCCCGGAGAGCCACCCAATCAGAACACCTACAATGGACTTTGTGTGAGTGAGAAATAAACTTTTACTATGTTAAGACACTGAAAATTAGGGGTGGTTTGGCATAGCAGCTAGCGTTCATTATCTGAACTTACTCTCCAACTGCATGATGCTGAAATCTAATTGGGAGCATTGTATCAAAGCAAACTGATTCATCAAAGCAAGTTCTCCCTCCCTCTCTCTCTCTCTCTCTCTCTCTCTCTCTCTCTCGGGTGGAGGAGGGGTTAGGAGAGGGAGAGAGAATTCGTTTACTCAATGTTTGTTCCCTGATTAGGAAAATGGTTCTATTCTCAAAAAGGTCTTATCAAGATTTCCTTCGAACTTTGTGACACAAAATGAGCGCGAAGTAGACGATCTCTGGTTGTTCGGGGTGTGGATGGGTATAGACGCTACCATTACCTGCTGAGTCATACCTGTCAGGTGTTTTGGAACAAAACAAAGTTCACCAACTGCTGATCTGGATAAAATTACCTAAGCGGTGAAAGAGTCTTCTGAAACTTTCCAATTTGTCTGCATTTGGAAGTGACCTTGTTAACGGGGGAAGGTGGGAAAGGAATTATACCCAGTAACGGGTATCAGAGTTATTAATCATAAGTCTCGTTTTGATAGTGAGAAAAACAGGGACAAAAACAGGGTTTTTACTCAGCTGTATCTCTCTGCAAACACTGACAATATTTTATTTAAGCTAGCATCCTATGGGAAGATAATTGAGAATCAGTGATGTAGAAACACATCGGCAACAGTAGGAAAAACCATTACGGTACAAATAGGATTGTGGCACGACGCTGGTCTGGAACTATCCGCTGAGCGTGATGATGCTGGTCACAATCCGAAAATTACAGCAAATGTTTAATTAGCAAGCCTCCAGAACAGCTGTAGAGAGGAATGGACTTCCAATGAAATAAATGTCTTGTGGAATTAAAACTCTTAGGGTTTTATTGTACTTTGCCACCTAAATTATATCATTTAGGAGCCTGGAGTTTAAATTGGTTCTGTAAACAAGATGATAAATGTGGCTGTATTACTATGAGGAAAATTAGCTTATAGAAATTGAAGATTTTTCTTCAGATAGTAACAACATTGAAAGGGTACATAGATCTTGATCTGGCAGCTAAGCTTCTAGGAATCTAGTCAGAGAAATATTAAGTGTGCAAGAAAAATTATTTTTCGTAGAAAACTGGAAACCACCTAAAGTTCTTCAATTAAAAACCTGGTTGAATAAACTGCAGCAAATCTGTACCATAGAATGCTAGGTACCTCTTGCAAAGAATGAATAGGTATTTATATGCTGGTGGAGGAAGGAGTCCTCAGTGCAAGGATAGAAATTGAGGCTATATTATACGATCCTGTTGGTCCTTGTTGTTTTTCAAATTGATAGCGTAACTGAGGCCAAGGGTGCAAGATCATCTGGTTCCGGGGACCCCAAACAGACCAGGCTCGGCCACTCCCTGCTGACAAAACCCAAAGGCAGAGAGAGAGTGATGGCAAAACAAGAAAGGAAGTTATTTCTCCGGTCCAACACCAGGAAGACAGTGGACCGAAGTCACAGAGATCGTCTCCAAAGTGCTGAAAATACTTCCAGGTTTTTATTAGGAAAATGTGGGACAATGGTGGGTGGGTGGGTGCACACAGGTGGGCAGTAAAGATCAAGCCGGTCACTGTCCCCGGGTAAGTCATGAGGGCTCTTGCTGGTGTCAGGGCGGTATCTATTATTTGAGGTGGTAGGTTGCCTGCCGGGTCTTTTGCCTGAGTTAAGAGATAAGCTGCAAGAACTTCATCAAGTAGAAAGCACAGACTGAGGTCAAAATGGAGAGAGTCGAAGTCCTCTTTCTAATCCCCACTGTCAAAACACTGTTTCATTTCTACGGAAGGGAAATGGACGATGGCCATGCCTTCGGTTAGCTACTTCCCGCTGCCCGGGATGATGTAGGGATTGTGGAACGGAAGACTTTGACCAGTAGGAGAACCTCATTTCTTGCGACTCTCCTGAAAGAGACACTAGGGCATCTCCAAGCTTTCGTGAATAGCGCAGGCTGTCATTTGACAAATGCAAAGACCAAAGCAACAACCGAAAAGAAAAAGAGTAAGAAATATAGCGGGGTATATTTCCATTTGGAAAAAAAAAATCTAATGTCGCCAACCACTACAAGGATCTAGGGCTAGGACGTTTGTAGCAGTGATGTGTTTGTTTAAATCTTTCATGGCTCTATTACATTTTTGGAGTAATTTTGAATATATACGTAACATTCTGTTTGTTTTTTTTTTAATTTTTTTTAACGTTTACTTATTTTTGAGACGAGAGAGACAGAGCATGAACGGGGGAGGGTCAGAGAGAGGGAGACACAGAATCCGAAACAGGCTCCAGGCTCCGAGCTGTCAGCACAGAGCCCGACGCGGGGCTCGAACTCACGGACCGCGAGATCATGACCTGAGCCGAAGTCGGCCGCTTAACCGACTGAGCCACCCAGGCGCCCCGCAACATTCTGTTTTAACGAGGGCACAGGCCCCTCTTTGGGCTACAGTCAAGACATCGAAGACCATTTGGTTTTGAAGGACTTGTTTTCAAATTTGTGCGGCTTCCTCATTTCGGAGGGTGAGTGTGTGCTGGGCAGCCGCTGTGTGTGTGGCTAAAGCCTCTACTTGTAATTCTACATCAGTAGAGGGGGCTCCCCGGACAAATAGGGCTGAGGGAGAAGACTGTCAAGAAGGCTTCCTTGCCTGGTGTCTAGCTTTTAACAATATCGCAGTTATGAATCACTGGCAAGTGGGAGGTGACTCATCTCGGGAGATACGTGCCTCCCCAAGTACACCATCCAATCCAGTCATCCATCCACTATTTTCACGAGTCCGCGGGTAACCCCATAAAGTGGGGATATGCTCTGGCTTTTAAGGAGTGAATCTGCCGTCCCAGGCACATAGAATCTGTCAAGGTGACAGGTGAGTTACACAGTTGTTGGGAGAGTCCATCTCATTGTCCAGCTGTTGAAATAATCCTAAACCCATGGAGGCCTTTTATTATACCCACAGAGTAACAGGCATGGAGACTCTCTACACATGGGCTTTTGTGGCAATTTCTCTGAAGAAATTACCCCAAGTTGTCTACCTTAGGCAAACAACAGTCAAAGACAATTAGAACTAGAATCTAATTCCTCAAAGGTGTGTGTTATTGAAACATAATTTTTCTCTCTAAAATCACCCCCATTTCCCTCAAAGATAGCCAAATTATGACTGATTTGTTTGTAAAAAACAAGTCCAGTTTTAACAAATGTGGCCTAATTATTTACTTAAGCTCAGCAAGAATTGTGATTGACCATGTATGTTCTTTTAAAATCTGCTTTGCTGGAACTTTTCATAAGGAATTTCTGATCGGACTTTTTTTTTTTTTAATTTTTTTTTTTAACGTTAATTTATTTTTGAGACAGAGAGAGACAGAGCATGAGCAGGGGAGGGTCAGAGAGAGAGGGGGACACAGAATCTGAAACGGGCTCCAGGCTCTGAGCTGTCAGCACAGAGCCCGACGCGGGGCTTGAACTCACAGACCGCGAGATCATGACCTGAGCCGAAGTCGGCCGCCCAACCGACTGAGCCACCCAGGCGCCCCAAGATCGGACTTTTTATAGGCTCTCAAGGCCAGAAGCCACGCCAGATGCTTGCCATCAGATTTGCCTGCAATGACTGTAGATTTGCGTGAATTCCTCTCCTCAAAATATGCTGAGGTCCCCCAAATATCCTGCGGTCCCTGCACCTGCTGGGAAGTGACATTTTTATTCACCTGGTAACGCTGCTGGGAACTCTGTAAGCATGGTATTAGGCTGACATTTCCAGAGGCTCTGTTGGCTCCATAAAGTCCACCTTAGTTCCTTAAAGCTGTCAGGTCATGGTTGTCTGTGCATGCCTCTCTCAAATATGCCTTTCCAGTCAAAGCCTTGGTAATATAACCAGTGTTTCCAATGGTATCCTGTTACAAGATTCTTATTGAACTTATGGAAAGAATTATAACGGCCACGAAAGAAAGAATACTCACTAAGAGTTTCTGAATTCTAGAGGGCTCAGGTAAGGAGAAAAGTTAAGTATTTCATTTTGTTTACAAAGGGATCTTTTATCATATTGATGTAAATCATAGATATCTTAAAATAAAAATTTTCCCTAAAGCTGGACTCTGGAAGAGCAAAACTGGAGAACCAGCAATGTTTCAAACACAAGTCACAAAAACTACAGTCATCTTTCTCAATCTATTCAGTCCCACGTTACTAATTCCTGTTCTGTTTGAATGAGGCTTTCCCGTTAGTTCTGGAAATTCTTACTCAGCTGAGTTTTACCATCTTAAAGATATCAGCAGCCTGTATTTGTCAAAAGCCCTTTTCGTGAATCTCCCTGAAGATGAAACATGTTTTGCAAGAGCCTCAGAACAAGAACTAGAAATGACAAAAGACTTAAAAACAGGCCCGGTTAAAGATGTGATGAGAGTTCACTGTAACGCACTTGACAGGGAAATCCACTTATGTTTGTGACACATAACGTGTCAATAATTAGAGCGCCAAGTGACCCTAGATCTGGACATAGTGAAACCTTAGGGATTTCATATAATTTCTAGAACAGTTATAGCATTCGCCCGTACAATATAACCCAGGTAGGGTTATCATCATTTAACAATGCTTCCATGTAACTTAACATACAAAATAAAGAAGCCTGATTTGTCAAAAAGACTCTATTTACAATTTGAATCTTGGGAACTTTGTTAAAAACCTCAGAAGGCTTTAAGCACATGCTTAAATAGGATTACAGATCATTACAAAACTCAATATTTAACTAAAGTGGCAATAAGAGATTCTTTTTTTTTTTTTTTTAAGATTTATTTATTTTTGAGATAGAGAGACAGAGCATGAACAGGGGAGGGGCAGAGAGAGAGGGAGACACAGAATGGGAAGCAGGCTCCAGGCTCTGAGCCATCAGCCCAGAGCCCGACGCGGGGCTCAAACTCACGGACCGCGAGATCGTGACCTGAGCTGAAGTTGGATGCTCAACGGACTGAGCCACCCAGGCGCCCCAATAAGAGATTCTAAAGACAAATACAGAACATTACACAGTTGTTAGCAGAACTTTGCTCTTTTAGTACGGAGAAGTTTTAACTTTTTAAAGTAATCAACAACATGATAAAGGCAACATAGAACCTTTGTTTTTTGAGGGGGGCGCCTGGGTGGCTTAGTTGGTTAAGCGTCTGACTCTTGATTTTGGCGCAGGTCATGATCTCACGGTTCATGGGTTTGAGCTCCACATTGGGCTTGCACTAACAGTGTGGACCCTGCTTGGGATTCTCTCTTTCCCTCCCTCTCTCTCTCTCTCTCCCTCTCTCTCTCTCTCTCTCTCTCTCTCTCTTTCTGCCCCTTCCCCACTCTTGCATACCCTCACATTCTCTCTCTCTCTCTCTCTCTCTCAAAATAAAATAAAATAAAAACTTAAAAAAAGAGAAAATTTGGTTTTCTGGGCAGATAAAGAAAAAAACTTTGTTTACAATATCTTATCAAGAGTAGACCAATAATCTTTTTAACAAAGAGAAAAAGCAAATCCCGATCTTCAGTATATTTTTAAAAATCCATTCATATCAATCTTAGTCCTGACCATGTATAGAATTCTTTCCCAAAGATACCCCTTACAGACCTTCTACAATTTCCTTTTTCATTCATATTTTCTCCTAAGCTTTCGCTCTTCAAATAAACCAGTCTCATTTTAGGACAAAATTACTTTCTTTTCCACAAAAATGCATTCCCATTCCTCATGCCTTTCTTATCAAAAACGTGTCTTACTTTCCTTGCATACAAAGTTGCTCTATCATTTTCTAGCAGTCTTAATTACATTTATCAAAATTCCCACTCTTAGAAACCTTAGTTTCCAATGAAAACTAAGTAGTAGCCAACTGTGAACTGTCCATTACACCAGAATTCTTTAGATCAGAAGCTTACAAATGCATTTCATAATTTCTAGAAACATGTGCTTTTCCATAATAGAATCTTTCAATTAAAGCATAAAGCAGACCCCAGCATCTTTGGCTTCTCTATAATAAGAAGCCAATAGTAGATAAGTCAATATTTAGTAATTAATGTTTCAGTATTTGATCTTATTTGGCAAAGATTTAGATATCCAATGAGTTCAAACCAATTTATTACTTAACCTAGCAAAACTTCAAAGATTTAGGTTACCAAAGATGTCGAAAGCTATAAACCTTGGCATTCAACCTACTTGCTCTTAACAATTACCCATGAAAGCTTTATGAAACAGACAACATTAACTGTCCTTTTAAGTCCAACTGCAACAGATAACACATGAATTTAACTAATTCAGGTGGAAGTTGATTCTCTGAACTGTATTTGATGTTGCTAACTCCACAAGACATGCCCATCTTAATTAAACCACCAGACTTAAATTAGCTTTAATACCGATAGGTTACACCTGTGCCCAAAGTCAATCAACCTGTTACCCTACTGTCAATTTCACCTGGGCCTCCTGTGGGGAAATCTGAAATAGACAGTCTGAGGCCCTGGGCCCCTTCACGATGACTTGGGAGGCACTCTAGTTTGAACCTCATAAGGAGGTGGCGACAGCTTGGGGTGCTCTCGCTCCTCAATAGCAAGGGCATGAAGAGCAGGAGCAATGGCACGGGAGGCACGGAGGACGGTAAAGGAGCTGGCTGCGTGAGAGGCACAGGCAGTGGTGCAGACACAGGAGGAGGTGGATTCAAAGTGTGCACTAACACTCCTTGATCTCTGTCTCCTGTCTCTCCTCCTGCTTTTTCTCTGGTTGCTTTTCAGCCCTTTGCACCATTTATTCAACATACGTTCTAATCACTGTTTTGGGGGAGCAGAAGGCGTATTCCCCCATCTTCCTAGGTCAAAATTCAGAAAGGACACAAAATTCAGAAAAACACAGCTGTGACTGAATGAAGCCCAGAGTGCCTACATTTGCATTCGTTCTTCCCCAAAAGTCAGCTTCACCCACTGAACCAAATGGCTTCCCAGACAAACTAAGAGAGCCAAAAGGAACCCCGTATTTGGAGGCAACCAAATGAGAGGAAGGAATCCCAGAGAGTTATTCAGTGGCCGTCTTTCCTCTGAGCTTAACATATACGGGCCACGCAGAATTAGAATAAAAAACCATCCTCTTAGGGGTGCCTGGGTGGCTCAGCTGGTTGAGTGTCGGACTCCCGATTTCAGCCCAGGTCATGATCTCACAGTTCCTGAGTTTGAGCCCTTCATCAGGCTCTTCACTGACATTGTAGCACCTGCTTGGGATTCTCTCTCTCCCCCTCTCTGCCCCTCTCCTGTCGTGCATGTGCCCTATCAAAACAAACTTAAAACGAAACAAAAACAAGCATCTTCTTAGTTTTATAACTAAAAGTAGACCAGTCAGCTAGTACTCTGCCCGGGGGTGGGGGGAGGTGGGGTGGGGGTGGGGAGGGGATAGTTAGCATTCCCTATCTTGAACACACACAATTTCCAACAGAGATCTTCCCAAATGCATACCCTGGATTCCCGTTTACCTCACGATACCTTCACAAATTACAACACCACAGCTCCAGCTACCTGAACAAATGGGTTATGAAAACCTGAAACAAATGGTTCAAAAGAACCCAACAGCAGGGATGATGGTTTCCAGGGCGCACACCTATGGGGGCGAACTTACCAGGAGCCAAATTTCTAGCACCTGCTTACTCTGCAACTTGTTGGTTTCTCTGCTTCCCCAAATGCAGTTAAGGCAGTGGACTGATGCAGTTCAGGGCAAGTCCTCAAAACATCATAAGGTGTCAGCAGCTGCACAGGACTTCCCGGTCCTCCCCATCCATCCGGGGCAGACTAACCACGAGTTGCTGACCCTGACCTATCATAGCCACGGGCTCAGTAAAGGAATGGTTGAGCCCAGGTGCACTGCCAGGCCCAAATGCAACCGTCAGGGGTCTCTACAGTGGGGGCTGGACAAACTGAAAGTACAGCTTCTGTCTAGCTTGCCAAGAATTGCAACTGGGGCGCGGGGTGCAAGGGCACCTGGTTCTGGGTGTCCCCAACAGACCAGGCTTGGCCCCTCGCCACTGACAAAATCCAAAGGCAGAGAGACGAATGGTGGTAAAACAAGAAAATGTATTTCAGTGAGGCAACACCAAGAACCCAGTGGACAGAAGTCACAAAGATGGTCTCCAAAGTGCTGAAAATACTTAAGGTTTATATTGGGAAAATGTGGGACAATGGTGGGTGGATACAATCAGGTGGGGAGTAAAGGTCAAGTCCATCATTTTCTCCTGTTAAGTCACGTAGGGTTTTGCTGCTGTCCGGGCAGTCCCTTTTATCTGAGGGGGTAGTTTCAACCCCCATCAGGGGATGCTTTGCCTGCAGGGTCTTTTGCCTGAGTTAACAGATAAGCTGGAGAGAACTTCATCAAGGAGAAAGTAAATAAATGGAGAGAACTTTAACAAGGAGAATGTAAATAAACATTAAAAAAAAAAATCTTAAAAATGGAAGTCCTCTTTCAATAGTTTGTTTATGCTAGAAAAAAAGACTGGAAAGTTAAAGACCGTTAATGAATGAATTCTGGTTTTAAGATGAGATTTTTCTCACTTTATACCTTCTGTGTCCTTAGTTGTCTCCATGTGAATTACCTAACATCTTCACTTAAGACTCACCATTCTCGGGGCGCCTGGGTGGCGCAGTCGGTTAAGCGTCCGACTTCAGCCAGGTCACGATCTCGCGGTCCGGGAGTTCGAGCCCCGCATTGGGCTCTGGGCTGATGGCTCAGAGCCTGGAGCCTGTTTCAAATTCTGTGTCTCCCTCTCTCTCTGCCCCTGCCCCGTTCATGCTCTGTCTCTCTCTGTCCCCAAAATAAAAATAAATGTTGAAAAACAAATTAAAAAAAAAAAAAAAAAGACTCACCATTCTCTAAATATTTTCCACTCCTTGTCTCCATACCTTTGCTAAGGTCACTTCTCTCTGGAACATCCTTCCCCAAACATCATTTAACCAAATCCTGCTGGGATGTTTAAAGGTGATTTCTTCCAAGAAATCAATCTCACCACTCACACTCTAGAGAACTATTTCTTATTGCCTAAACACCTATTACCCTTGAAGTCTTTTACAGGCATTTATAATCAATTCCAGTTTGTATCCTCGCTGTTCACGTTGGTTTTATGTGTTTCCCATGTACTAGGTAATAAATAGGCTTCTTATGGGGGAAAAAAAAAATCAAAATTTACTCATCTTTGTGTCCCCTACAATGTTCAACATAATAGAAAATCAATGTTTGAATTAATGAGGCATAGTTTGCAATTCAATGTATATGATGTTAAAAATTGAGAAATACCAAATGATTCACCAGGTTTTTTTTTTTCAAAATTTTATTTATATAGAATCTTCAGAAGGTTTCCCTTTAATTTTTACCACAAGCTAAAATTTCAAAGCTTAAAATCAGGTATTTTATAATTGTCATTGTTAAGTACAGGGAGAAGAGTTCAACCATTTCGAGGAAGAGCTTTCTTAACTGTATAAACGTTAATATTTACAATATTCTTTAATACAGATTTAGACAACGTGGCATATGTAAATGTACAAAATAGTTTAAGTCATTATCTTTCATTACAGAACATTCCAAAATTCAAAGTAATAAAAGAAATTCATAAACACTAGTAACATTTGGGGAAAACAACATCAACAGGTTTATCAATAGAGTAAACTTATACATAATACACATTTTGCACATCAAATCCGCAAATTTAAAGATCTCTGATCAGTCTATTTAAATCATGATGGAATCTAAATACTATTCTATAGTTCATAGCTGAAACAAATGTTCTGTGATAACCTATGAAACAGGAGTACAAACTATGAAATCACATTTAACATTCTTCTTAAATCCTCAAAGACTACTCTAGAATACCTCAAAGACAGCACACAAGGCATTTTTCCCTGAAATTAAGGTTCTTATGAATATATTCATAAATATAGTCGAAGGAAGAAAATACAAACAACCCAGATATCCTAGGTTAATTTTACCTTCTCAGATTTAGTTTGGTATAGAGCAAGCATCTGGTATAATCATGGCTTCTCTGGGAAACTTTGACTTTCTCCTCATATTTAGGGAGCTAACATATTTATTCTCTGCCTTGTTCCAGAAGGAATTTAAGGTCGCTTAAAAGACTGAGCAAAGGCCAGAAAGCACAAATTACAGGGTAAATGGAAAAAACAAAACAAAACAGAGAAAATGGAGTTTGGAGGGAAAAGCATATATAAAACCATTTAAGGAAAGGTCAGGAATTAAAGTATATTATTCTCCACAGTGATTTTCTGGAAATATTGCAAAGTAGGGTATTAATTTGTAAGAAAACGAACTGCTGGTAAACTGGGGATATTGATCAAATTTATTAAATTTTGTATTAATCCTGATAGAGATGATGATAAAAATGTGCTTTTTCCTCTGTGCTTGGGTAAAGTAAGTTTTCCTGAATGCCATCACGTAGGACTCTGGACTTAAGTATCTGGCTACTGGTAGAGGAGAATGTAGGTTAAAAGAGAAAAAAACAAAACAAAATTTAGTTGCCCTTCCTTAATTTCTACCGAGAAACCCAACAACCGGGGTGGAATGCATGTTGATGACGTGGGGATAGGCAGCCATAGGTCAGGGGGTCAGGTGTCCATAGGTCTCTCTGTCCACAGGCAAAGCCTCAATCCTGGGGTGGCCTGCCCACATCACTTCCCGCAGGCCCAACAGCGCCCCTTGTCGGGACCCAGAGAGACCAACGGAAGCAGGCAAACTGCACGGCAGGAGGCCTGCTCAGGTGGGCTTGCTGAGCCTGCAGTCTCCCTGCTGCCCACACCGCTGCCGAAGCTCTGACCCGCTTCCAGTCTGCACATCGCAGACCTCACCCCACGCCCGTGGGGCAGCAAAGTTGTGGAGGGAAGGCGGGGGCAGCATGAGCTTCCACAAAACACGAACGGGTCTGTTTAGCTCTGCTCTTCAGGCCCGGTTTCAACAGATGCTAACCGAACCATCTTGTACCTCTGAGCTGAGAGGTAAGAAGCAGAGGGGGTGGGGATGAAGAGAAGGGCTTGAGGGAAATGAAGACATGAAAGGTGGTAGGATACGTGGCATGAGGTTCAAAACTATAGATTAAGGATCAGAACAAAAATATCTACGTGACAGCTAAAACTAATCACTGCCTTTTTTTTTTGAAAGGATGATTGTTCCTAATCAACATTCCTAAGTTTTGGTCAGGTGAGTGAACAATGAAGTGCAAATCTATAGATCTAAAGCCCCAGGAACTGCAGTGTTCTTGGCTGGGGTGAAGAAGCTGCCCCAGGGTCGGTGAGACAGGCTTTCCAGGGAGAGGCCAATGACTACCGTCTTCCCAAGGATACTCTTCAGAATACAGGCAGGGCCACCTTACTATGTATTAGGCACCATGCCTCCAGCCCACAATACCTTTAAGGCCCATAAAATGTTTTAATTTCTTTTCAATTCAGAAGGAAAAAAAATCAATCCTTTAGATTGAGGACATGTTTATATACAATATCAGATTCATTTTATACAAATGCAATTATAATGAATTTATTTTTAATTTTTTACGGAAGACATCCAAAGGTGGCAAAAGTGTCTAAGTCCTAATGTGGCTTTGAACATAGTTCAAGGATAAAATAATGGAGGAGGAAGGAGAGTCTGATCTTGTCGATCTTATTCCACTGATTTTTCTTTTTTGAAAGCTACTTTGAGATTAGATTTTAAAGAGAACTAAGTCTAATACTGGCAAAGTACTACTGTCAATTTCCACTAGCCAAGCAGGAAAAAGAAAAAAAAAAAAAGTTCATTATTTTACTGTCATTGGGCAACTGTAAGAATCAAATCAGCACGAAGAGATCTGGATGTTTTCAGGTCCGGTCTCCACTCCTGTAAACATTACCAGAGGGAGGTTTTCCTTTGGGTCTCTGCCTCCTGAATTTCCTATATTACACTGCCCCTCAACAGACTTCCTCTGTGCTTCTCCAAGGCCCTGGCTCTGACTGCCCTCAGTAGCCCAAGTCGGCAGTGAATGTGGGCACCTGCAGTTGAAAAATGTTTTAAGAATATGATAAGAGCAAAAGGAAACAGGGAGAATGAACGGAGGAGGAGGGAGAGGAAAAAAAACTACAGTAATGTTCCAAAATTACATGGTCCAAGAAAAAAAAGGGGGGGAAGAATATATACTAAAATGTTACCTGTGGTTTTCTAGATAACAGGATTTATATATTTTTGTTTTATTCATTTTGTTTTTAAAAAATATTTTATGATAAAACATACTCTATCATCAGAAAAAAAACACTCAGTAAATATCATTTAAAAAATTGTGTTCTCCAACTCTAAACTCTGAAGATTACCATCTTTGACTTCCTCACAGTATGGCTTAGGTTGGTAAATATGGTTAACTTGGCATGCAGAGGAACCGGATTTGAGAAAAGAATTGTTAACAATTTCAATTATTTTCCATCACCCGAATTCATCAATTTATACAGAAATATCAATCAAGAGCTAATTAATACCACTTTCTAGGATCTGTTCCCAATGTACAATGGGAAAAATATGTCAAAAGGAAGAGTACAAAGGAAGCAATTACTATGTTTTACTGAATCGCAGACTTTGTGTGCTTGGAAGGATAAACTAAGTCATAAAACTCAGACCCGTGGATTATAGGTGAAGGGCCTGAGGTCCAGACAGATTATGTGATTTTATCACTGTCACAGAGCAAAGCTGATAATAGAATTAGCATAAGTACTCAGGTTTCCTGATTTTTGGTCTATAGCTCTTATAAACCTCAGTCCCAAAAGTAACTGCCTTATACATTGTTTCATTGTTTATCCTAACTACCTATAGAGGAATACATTTAGACCTGCAGGGCTGTTAGGAAGGTCATTTAGACCTCAGTTACACAAGAATTTAGGCTCAGAGAAGGTCAACTGTAACCATCTCTCCACCCCCCACCTCCAAGTCACAAGGTTGAGCCAAGACCCAGGCCATCTAAAACTGGCTCGCTGCTCTCTCAAATACTGCCATATTCTTCTGTAGCTAATGATTACAACCAAAAGAGATAAAAATACAGAATCACATCCAGATAAGATGTAATAAAACTATTATTAATAAGGATGCTTGGAGAATGGGTATAAATCAGTTCTATAGCTAATAGAAATGAACTCAAATCTATTTGAGTAAACAGGCAGCATGAGTGCTAATTTTACTTGAAAATGTACTTAAATGTAAATCACAACTTTAAGTTTTGTTGGAAGAACAAAGATGATGGAAGATGATGTAAATAAGGGCTTTCAGGTTCTCAGGTTCATGCATCTGAAAATAAATTATAAATGTTTTTAATTCTTTAGAGCAGGGGTTGGACGATAATGGCCAGCAACTCGTTTTCTGTGAGGCTCATGAGGTAATACGAATGGTTTTATATTTTTAAAGGACTGTAAAAAAAATACAAAGAAGAATGTCTGATAGAGACAGTATGTGGCCTACAAACCTAAGTTATTGTCTAAATGCCCCTTTAAATAAAAAGTATGCTGACTTAAGGGGCACCTGGGTGGCTTGGTTGGTCGAGCGTCCAACTTCAGCTCAGGTCATGATCTCACGGTTTGTGGGTTCCAGCCCTGCATCAGGCTCTGTGCTGACAACTCAAGAGCCTGGAGCCTGCTTTGGATTGTGTGTCTCTTCTCTCTGCCCCTCCCCAACTTGTGCTCTGTCTCTGTCTTTCAAAAATAAAGAAATGTAAAAAAAAATTAAAAAATTAAAAAAATTAAAAAAAGAAAGTTTGCTAACTTATGTTCTACACTTAGAAAGTATATGAAACTGGGTTAGATATGTAATATACCCTGGAAGGCTTTTTTGTTTTTAAAATTAAATCTCTGATTTAATATTTAAGCAGTATTATAATTTGCCTCTTCTGAGAACAGGTAGTAGAAAAAAATCTAGTTTGAGGGTGAAGATTATTCATCTTCCAATTAAATGAGGTTTTATCACACACACTAACAGAAGTGGACATACAGCTGAAGCTAATTATTTCATGTATCTGAAATCCATACAAAATGTTTCAGATAGCTGAGAAAATGCCATATCCTGTAGTATTACTGCTATAAAATAAAATGGAAACAAATATCTATAATGGGAAAACTGGCAAGCTGATTCTCTCCTTTGGGTCTCTTATGCCTGCCCTGGCCTCCTATAGCATGTTGCTAGATTCATTAGACCACTAGTTCTCAACCATGTTATTAATTACCTCAGTGACCATCCATCCATGTCTCGTTTGCAACCATAACCAAATCTCACCAAAACACATGGAAAAAATGGAAGTGCTCCTAATGAGACACAGACCTGAAGTACCAAAAGTGGAATGACTAGTTGGGGAAGAAATAAATATGACAGATACATGCCATTTATCGACCTGAATACAACAGTACAGCAGACAGCCCTTCAGAGTCTACTGCACTGCTTACTGGCCATGGTCGGACTGTAGCACCGCAGCAGACCCTGGTTCACACAACACTCTGATAATCACTGTAGGAAAACAAGTCCGTATCTCTTTGTCACATGATTTACGTGACCAAGTTGGATTCTGTGAACTAGAGACAAAATATTAAAGGTGTGCCACTATTAGCTAAATTACAATAATTTCAAGGTTATTACTTTGAGAGTAGGATCTATTGTGTCCAGATTAGAATGCCTTACTTTAAAATAATTACATTAACAATTCCTTTGGACCCACAGCACAGTTCTCTTCAGCCACTCCGTTCTCTGGCTTGCTTTTGTAATTGGAAAGGAATAAATTTTCTATTTGAGTCAAGAATTCTTCGGCAATGAAGCAATTAGTCACGTTGCTCAGAGTTTTCCTCAGACACTCCAAGAGCTATTGGAGAGAAAAGTTTTATATTTAAAAAGGGTAAGAAGAGGGTTTGCAGTTTTAAATAAATATTTAAAAAGGGTAAGAAGAGGGTTTGCACTACTATCGTTATTGTATCCCTTTCCAAATCTTTTTCTAATAAGCAAAAGAGAAACAGTCTCCTTAAATGTGGTTGAAGACAGTTTTGTGATCAATAATCACGCACCGAGAGTGTAGGAAGTCACTGTTGAGAAATACTTGGGCTTATTCCTTTATGACTTTATATGAGGAGACACACTTGAGATTTTAAGTGTGATTTTTTTACTTTGGACAAATTTGTGACTTTGCTTCTTTTTTTAGTAGTTACATTTACAAAGCAAAGTAATCCTGTAGAACGAAAACCTATGTACATACACGGACGCTACATCAGGATGGTAGATAGAGCTGTTTCCTGAGAAACACGCACATTAACCTTCCAACGGAACAAAAAGAAAGTTTTAATACAAGGGGGTAAAAATATTAAAAAGAAACTCAGTATGTTTTAGTTTTCTCTTCTTAAATTGCTACCAAAAAAAAAAAAAAAAAAGACAGATGTTACCAGTCTATGGGTCTTTAACTCTTTATACCCATAGAAGCAAAACAAGAAGTAAAATAAAAATATTCAGGACTCTTTATTTCCTACCAGAAAGTTAAATAAAATGACACTTAAACTTAATTATTAGATTTATACTACCAATCTTAAAAACGAACAATTATTAAGGCTAAATGGAAACATGAGACTTTTGAATTTAATAAAATGAGAAAAATATTCTCCATTGTATATAATAATAATCTGCTAGGAAATTTATCAGCCAACACTGACAAATTTATTCTAAACTAGTATTACTTCTATATGCAAGTGTGGGCAACAAAATACGTTACTAATTTTCTCCTAGAAATTAATTTTAGATAGGAAACGGCAATAACAAAAATACACAGAAAATGTATCCACAAAGCATTAGGCATCATGGGAAACCACATCGAGATGAATAGCTTTAGAATCTGTGAACAATAGAACCAATTAAAATCAAGGCAGCTTACTTTCTGCAAACAAGTCAGGTCAGAATCCCGGCGGAAGATTTTATCCATAGGGACACTGCTGTTGGAAGAAATATGAAGACAAACTGATGAAACAAATACCACAAAAGAATCTGTTTTCTAATAAACTATCACTGACGCCATACATCATAATTTTATATTTAACTTGGGTTTTCTCTAAAACATCATTTAATGAGACGCGCTGCAGATGTGCGGCCACCTCAAACCACAGCACATACCTATGGGACAGTCGGTATTTTTCTATTATCCATCTTGCCTTTTCAAACACTAATCCCCACTGAGGTTCTTCTAGCATCTGCTGTACTTCAAATTTGTAAGGTAAACCTAGAAAAGCATAATGAAGCAGACTGTCATCAGCTATCGCTTCAATCCCCAATCTCCTTTTAATTACCAAGAATCCTCACAACCACAACCTGGCAGACCAGCTGAACAGCACTTTAAACACAGTGGGCATTCATTCAATATTTACTGCCTGGCTGAACCTGGCCCATCGAGCATATTAATGCTCAGCAATTAATAACAATAAAGAAGAGTACATGTACCATTTGCATGACAATTCTATGTAAGGAACGGAGGAGCAGGATGATCACATAATTTACATCCAAATCAAGAGACTTTTTGAGTGAAAGGGGGCACTGTTCAAAACGGTGACAGAACTTCGGCTAAACAGACACCGAGGTAGGCAAAAGAAGACAATTCCATCCTAGTGATTTTTATTTTCACACGGGTCATTGAGCTTACAGCAATGCTATAAGGCAGGTGCATTATTCCTACGTTAAAGATAAGGAAACGAAGGCCGAGACACGTGGAACGACCTGCTTAGACTGGTGAAGTGGAAGAGCCTGGATTTTAAGCCCCAGCAGGTCTGCCTGGCTTCTGGGCCCACACTCACTTGACCTGCCTACAGGTGCCAACCTAACCAGTCAGGGAACAGGATGAACTCTGGAAGGGCAGCAACTGCACTCCTGTCAAAATGGTCATGCTCAGTTCCAGAGACAGGAGCCCAAGGGGTGGATGCCATGTACATAGCCAGAAAGGCAAAAGACCAAAGGATGAGCCTACTTAGAAATTTTTCACATGGCCTTCAAGATCCCCCTGTAATTATATTTGCAGTGTATTAAAAGAAAAGCTGAGTTGATCTGTTAGCAGAGGGCAACACGGTAAAATTAACTGTAGAACTTATACAATGCTTACTACATGGAATGCCACTTAAATGCACTAGCTGCCAGTACTGTCCTCTATTTATTTATTTTTGGATGAGGACACAGAGCCACAGAGAGGTTAAATACCTGTTCATCAGCTTACACGTAATTACTAAGTAGAGCCAGGATCTGAACCCAGGCAGTCTGGCTCCAGTTTATGTTATTAACTTTACATTATACTGCCTCTCAACTGCGTTTTTGCCAATATTAAGACTTTTCAGGTAAATAAAATGCCAGCAAATCGAAAGGCATGAAAAAAAATGAAGGGAAACATTATGATTGTCCTTCCTTACAATATAAGCATACTCTGTCAATATGCTCTAAAATGGTCTTTTTTCCCCATTTTTTCCCAGGTGGATTTTTTTTTTTTCATTTCTCAGTTCTCCTCTATTTCATGTCTTCCCTCCAAAAACTTAAGAATAAAGCATTTGACTAGTTTTATTGCGATATTCGCTTTATTGTGGTGGTCTGGAACCAAACCTGCAGTATCTCTGTGGTACGCCTGCCTGTAACTAACATGCACGCTGCCTGGCTCTAACTTTTCTGCACAATATAACCCTTGTGCCCAGAGGCCATGGTAACACAGTAGGGACTTGAATCTAGAAGGATATCACTAAAGGAAAGAGGGAGGCCGCACTACATGGTATGTAGACAGCAATTCTCTAGTTGAGGCTGCAAAGCTTTCCATCACATAGTTTCACATAGTTGTAAATTCGTTGCTATGAAAGATTCAAAGAAACGTGGGCAGAAAGAGGATGAAGTTGTTTTTGTTGAAAACTTACGGTAAGAGCCATCTGAGCTAATTTTATCACTTATAACTAGGCAGGTAATCTGGGAATAAGGTAAAGGATTGTTCTGATTATAAGGACTAACAATCATTCCAATGAACTTGGCACCGCCTCTGGAGAAGTAACTCTACAATTCAAAGAAAAGTAAAATTAGTCTTGACTACATAAATTTAAAAATCAGTATTTACCCATAGCAACATCTTAAATAACGAATGGAGAAAAAAGGAGCACCAAAGTGTGTAAAAAACTTCACATCCAAACAGCAACTAAATGAAATATACTATATATCATTCCACACCCTAAATTTTTCAGGTCAAAATGTACTCAACCCAACCAGAAATGATCCTTAAAAATATGACCTGGCCTGAAAATCTGTATTTACCATGAATATGTCTACAAATTATTTTCACTACCCTTCACCTATAATCTTTATCAATATGGTAATAATAGCTGCCTATAGCAAAAACATACACCTATCAAACATAAAATGTTGGAACAAAAGTTTGTTTTTTCCAGAGATGCAAAATAGACTGCTTCTGGTTATTTCACTTGTACCCAGTCCCTGTACTAGTTGTTCCCATCAATTTTTAGAGGCTCTGGGAGTAATTATCACTGTCACTTAGATGGCTTGTCTGCACTAAATAGCTGATTTTCCAAATGTTTAAATAAACATATATTACCCCTGTAATCAGAAAAAATGCAAAGTTATTTCAAAACTCCAGATGTAAATAATATTAGAAATTCAATACTTCGCTAGAAATGTTAGAAGTATATTTATAGAGGGCGCTTGGGTGGCCCAGTCAGTTAAGCGTCAGACTGATTCAGCTCAGGTCATGATCTCACAGTCTGTGAGTTCGAGCCCCGCGTCGGGCTCTGTGCTGACAGCTCAGAGCCTGGAGCCTGCTTCAGATTCTGTGTCTCCCTCTCTCTCTCTGCCCCTCCCCTGCTCATGCTCTGTCTCTCAAAAATGAATAAACGTTAAAAAAAAAAAAAAAGTATATTTATATAATAGAAAGCAACGAGAGGAGAGAAAACGTGCATACATGCAAGACCTAGAGGCACACCTGGTATTTGGCTTGAGTGTCAATATCTCGTAAAGAAGGATTTGGATCAAAGGCAGGATGAGAATGATACCATCCAATTACACGATAGCCTCTCACAGCCAAGGTTTCTGAGGCCTGTGTTTGTGACACAGGATCCATCTCACACTGCAGTCCTGTACTCAGACTGTTACATGGTTCTGCTGCACAGACCTACAAAAGATTAATCCTTACATGGTTACATTGAATCCCGTTAATTCTATCACTTTAATGTTTTAGTTCTTTCATACATAGATGCAGAGGCTTTTTTTAGGCCACGTCTTTTATCCGACAGTATCACAGGCAGCCTTTAGCCAGCAAATGAATTACACTTCAAAAGTGATTCGATGTAGGAACTCAGAATCCACTTTTCCACTCAGACAAGGCCATAATAATTGTTAGTTTTCCAGGCCAGCCCATATAATACCTGCACATACAAAGTCTTTCAATGAGTCCTATTATTTATAATAATAAAGTGATGCATGCCAAGTTTCAACTATAAGGTTGCTGCATGGTTCCTGGCCTCTTAAGAGTAGTTGTAGCATTTTACTGGTGAAGGCAACGAGGAGGCGAGGCCTGGCCGTGCTCCCTCTTTCTTGATGGTAAAAGGAAACAGGTACTCAATATATGGAATATTAATTTACTCCTGGGAATATCCAGCCACACTGGCATATTCTCATTTATATCACAGGTAATTCTATTTTAATTATATCCACTGAAATCTATAAAAATATTTGGTATGGCAGCAGGACTAAATGATTTTAAAAAATATTTAAGAGCAAGAACTTACTTCAACTATCTTATCAACTTCTGAGTATCTTCCTCCTAATAGACCAATCACTTCTGCCATAGAAACATGAGCATGCTAAAAAGAAATACAAAATAGACTTAGCCCAAACATACAAATCCATCTGACAAAAAATCAGAATAAAACTCACTTATACATAGGAGAATCATTTGTAAGTACGGTAACCAGGCATAGCAGAGGAATCAGACACTAGGCTCACTACACAAAGACTTGGGATTTCAATCTATCTGCGCTGCCAGCTAAGAAGCTTTGAAGCAAACACTCAAAGATGTCATTATTTAATTTACAAAATGAAGACACCATTTGCTTTCCTCGCTCAGGACCCTAAAGATAAAAAGTAAAAGTCACTCCTGATAGTCCTACAAAAAACATCCTCTAGAAAAACATCCAAAACCAACACAGCTACTGGAGGTCTCAGTAACTTAGTGCAAACAAGAAACCTCCAAGTGGTAGGAGTTGTGCTTTGCTGCAGTTATCTAGAAGGCAGCAGACAAAGGATGCCAGGAAATTAAAACAGGGTTAATGATGATAAACAGTCTGCAAAAACTCACATTAATTTATTTTCTCTAAAATATGGAAACATGCAATTGTTTGGCTTTTCTCCAAAAGAAAAGACTTATTTTTAGACTCCTTGTAAAAGAGGATAGTTAAGATCCAAAATACACGTCTTCCATACTCTCTCTTAAGCCTGCAATAAAAATACACAAGAATAGAAATCAGAGTAAGTAAACACAATAGATTATCCTTACCAAATCCATTATTAAAAGTGCTTCTGAAGCCACTTTCACCTGAAATGGCTCCTGAAATATAAAAAAAAAAAAAAAAAAATGGGGGAGCATAAAAATAGAGATTTTATTCCTCCTCACTGGAATATCCACCCTTTTCTTCTTTACCTATCACACCAAGTTCTCATCACCAACCAAGGCTCAGCACAAATCAGAGATTTTTACAAATATTATCATTCAAAATCCTAGCATGGAGAAATTCTCTTTCATTTCCCATCTGCATCACTCATCTGACCCATAATGTACCTTGCCTCGTCCAATCTTTCACATACATATATGCCTTGCACACAAAGGAAAAGAAATACTTCCTGTCTGACAGAAGGGCATGGTTCATGGCCATTTAGTGATGCATAAATAGTACCTGCTTTTCTTCACTGAAAGAATGACAAGGTATCAGTTGGAAGGGATCAAATGAGCTGAAAAAGGAAAAAAAAATCATTTCTAATATAATCTCAATGACAAGATCAGGAAAATAACATTCATTTAAATTTGAAAATGTGTATCAATAATCTAAATCTAGATTCTCAGAAAAATACTAAGCGAGGGGAATTTCTTAGGACATCCCACATAACTCTGCTGAGTTTTGGACTTGATTTAAAAAATGGGAAATGACAGGGCCTTTGGGAGAAAGTAGTTGTTGCCTTAGTTTCTTTTAACACCCAAAGAGAAGAATGTTGTACCCACACATGTGTCCGAAACTGAAAGGTT
Organism: Herpailurus yagouaroundi; assembly: GCF_014898765.1. Lineage (NCBI taxonomy): Eukaryota > Metazoa > Chordata > Mammalia > Carnivora > Felidae > Herpailurus > Herpailurus yagouaroundi. Next base: position 47,896,960 of record NW_024412388.1, read on the forward strand.
TCAAAAAGTTTGAAGAAAATGTAAACAACTCCCTGACATGACATGGTAAAAAAAGTTTCAAGAAGAAAGTTCTCAAAAACACTTGTCAGTACGGTATCAGCACAGGGTAGGGACTCAAATATTTGTTGAATGAATGGCAATGGTTCTACTAAAGAAATCAATGTATATGAAAAGTTCAATGATAAACTTGTATTTTAAAATAAAAAAGTTAGGGGCAGGTGAGTGTCTCAGTAGGTTAAGCATCCGACTTCAGCTCAGGTCATGATCTGGCAGTTCTCTTGAGTTGGAGCCCCCACGTCAGGTTCTGTGCTGACAGCTCAGAGCCTGGAGCCTGCTTCAGATTCTGTGTCTCCCTCTCTCTCTGCACCTCCCTCACTTGCACTCTCTCTCTCTCTCTCTCAAAAAGAAACATTAAAAAAAAATGAAAAAAAAATGAGAAAGTTAAAAAAAAAGACAAAAAAAAAAAAAGAGGGGCACGTAAGCAAGGGTAGATAAAAAAGCATGTATTAATCTGAGAGCAATATTAGAAAGGCTTTGAGCAGTAAAGAACTGAAGTCTGAGGAAGATATCAAGAATAAGGTTTCTTTAGGCTATGGTCAGAGAAAGAAAAAAACAAGGAATATATGTTCATGTTAACACAACCAGAAAAGAGCAGGACTATTTAGCTCCTATTCTACCAGAGACTGTTAGTGTCAGCAATTCAGACACTTTGTACTCCAAGTGCCTAGAACAGTGCCTGATACATAGTAAGCATTTTTCCAGAAATATAAGATGAATGAAGAGGAAAGATCTTCAAGTAAAAAAGTGCTTCATCAACACGAAAAAAAAGAACACAAAGACAGCATATGTATCCCAGAGCAATGAAGAACCATGATGTGAAACCCACTGACCTTTTTGGAGGAACTGTTCAGAATGGAAAAATTATTGGAGGGCTACAAATAGGCAATTTTGGGCTTTATTTTCTTAAAGCAGACTTTGGGAGCAGAGGAATTAAATGTGAATATTGAGAAAATTCTGGAAAAGATTATTCAACAGCTGATTTTGAGCCTTTAAACAAGTGAAGAGAGGACTACGAAGGGTAATAATGGATTCATGAAAATATATGTCATGATAAGTAAATCTAAATTTCATTTTTTTTTAAATGTTTTTTTAATGTTTATTTTTGACAGAGATAGAGACAGAGCGCAAGCAAGGGTGGGCCACAGAGACAGACAGACAGACAGACAAAGAAATCTTAAGAGGCTCCACGCTCTGAGTTGTCAGCACAGAGCCAAACACGGGGCTCGAACCCACGAACCATGAGATCATGACCTGAGCCGAAGTCAGATACTTAACCGACTGAGCCACCCAGGTGCCCCTAAATTTCATTTTTGATAGAACTGATCTGCTAGAAACTAGCAGACTCATAAAGATTCAAATATATTTTGTCTGAATGTAAGCAAGACATCTACTATGATTTTTCTTCTGCACAAGATGAAAAATCATGAGTCAACTATGGCAATGTATAGCTGATGGAACAATGATGTCTGAGGCTTTCCCTTATTCCAGTTAAACATCTTAAGCAGTGATCAATGGCAGAAGAGGTAAGCTTACTGAAATGTTGACTCAAATCTACGAAGGCTAATATAAGAAAAGTGGAGCTGGATTCAGATTGTGACAAACTGGAATAATGACTTGGAAATCACAATAAATATGTCTCATGCTGAGATTCAGAAAAGCAAATGTCTGCATACTAGATAAGGAGTCCTAGCTTATGGATGACGATATTTTTTTACATAGTTTATCTTATTTTACTCTCAGAACAACTGTAGGTTTTAATTTTTCTTTTAGAGAGGGGATATATAATGTAATGTTAGCAGTATGGATTCTTAAGTCTGACTGCCTGGATTAAATCACAGCTCCATCACTAACAAGCATGAGCAAGTTTGTTTCCTCATGAATGATATTATTAACTACTGCACAGGGTGGTTATGGGGATTAAATGAGTTAATATATACAAAGTGCTTAAAGCATAGTCAACAGTCTCAGCTATTATAGTTATTATTTTATGAATGAGCACTGAAGGCTTAAGGCTTTACATAACTTACCTAGGGACTTACACTTGGTTAAACATCAGGGCTCTTTCACTGAAAATGACCTGGGGACATTTCTAGATATCTTATTTTAAAAGGGACACTGGTGAAACCATAATCTATTTCTGCATCTACAGAAAGTGAGGGTCCAGAAAACCAAGACATTTAACTTACTTGGTGACTCTTAACTGTTATGTTACAAATAACAGATTATTAAAAAAAAAAAAAACAACCACACACACACACACACACACACACACACAGAAAAATCCCCAAAAACCTTGCTAACAATCAGCACCAACCAAAGAAAGCACTAGTCGTTTCATGAGGTTACCTATTTATAATGTCTAAGGAGTTGAATGACCACCTGTTATAATAAAGGCCCCTTTACAACATATGTTGGATCCTATAGTCACTAAACCTATAAATTCAAAACTTTTGCTCAAGCTCTTCCAAACTGGTAATCAGTAAATAAAAAATCTCAAAAATTCTAGTAGCATTTAAAAAAAAATTTTTTTTAATGTTTTTATTTATGTTTTTGAGACAGAAAGAGACAGAGAGAGACAGAGCATAAGCTGGGGAGGGGCAGAGAGAGAGGGAGACACAGCATCTGAAACAGGCTCCAGGCTCTGAGCTGTCAGCACAGAGTCCGACGTGGGGCTCGAACTCATGGAGTGTGAGATCATGAACTGAGCTGAAGTCAGACACTTAACAGACTGAGCCACCCAGGCGCCCCATCTAGTAGTATTTTTAAACTTAATATGAATAATATGTTGCTAATCAGGTATTTTTTCCATACATTCCTAATCATTGGTGATAAGTTAAAAAAAATTACATGTGTAAAACACTATACCTTTTTGTTGGTCTTGGTACTTTTGAGGATTTAACAGATTTACATTTTTCCTCTTTTCTTCTCGCCAATTCCTCGGCAGAGAGATGCTAAAACAGAAAACAACCACTTGATCAACCAGTCCATCAGCCACTGACAGGCAGAATCAATAATAATAAAGAATACTCTTTAACACAATAATTAAAGGCAGGTGAGAACAGGATAGACTATGTTGATGGAGATGTACCTCCTTCTTTCTACTAACAAATTGCAATGCTAGATAATATATTAAAAAATTGTTCCAAAATCTACAGCCACACCAAACTTAAAAACCTCAGAATCACCTGAGTCCCTCCTTTTACTTATTTCCCATTTCTAGTCATCAAATCCTATTGTGTTGTTTTCTTTCCCAACAGGGAGACAGCGCAGCATAATGATAAAGAGTACAGATTCTGGAGACAGAATGCCTCGCTCTGCTACTTACTGGATGACCCTGGCCAAATTACTGAAGCTTTCTGTGCTTTAGTTTCCTTATCTTTAAAATGGGAACAAAAATAGTAATAACAGTGTCATGATGTCATCGTAACGATGCATTAATGTTTATAAAACACTAGAATAGGGTTGGACACATACATAATAAGTCCTACATAAGTACAAAATTAATCTTTTCATTCCATTTCTACTATCATTCTTACACTTTAGCCCAAATAACTAGGCACCTTTTCCAGAATATGTCTGGTATTTTCCCACATCTCTACCTTTGTTTATGCTGCTCCCTTAGCCTGGAATGCCCTCACCTACTTTTCTACATTTTGAGATTGTCCTGCTAATCCCTCAAGTCACATCTTCTGTGAAACCTTCTCTCATCACACACACCCCTTGGGGAAGACCTGACATTTCTTAAGATCAACCTTACGGAACTTAACACAGGTTTCATCTTTCCTACTAGAAACTATAGAAGTTCTTTCTAGGCAGGAATCATGCATTACTAATGTTGTGCCTAGATTAGAGATTAAGTGAGGCTAGGGACAGGGAATGGGGAAGAGAAAAAGAGGAGAACGTTTTCTTTTTGTTTTGTTTTTGTACTGAAACTCAAGAGGAAAACTAAAATTTACTGAGTAATTGGTATATGCAAGGCTTATTAAGTAACCTAGTACTAGAATCTTCATATATTTTATTCCATTTACTTCACTTAATTCTCATAACAATTCTTGGACAGAGGTATTATTCACACTCCATAAACAAAAACCTGAATTTCAGTGAGGTTAAGAAACTGCTCAAGGTAAGAAAGCCAGTAAGTACACATTCACACATTCTTTCCATTCTACTGCACTGGGTGTTCACAAATAAATTCTATAGATACAGAACTTATACACACACACACACATTCGTCACCCATGTTTCTTTTCAGAACCACAGTTTTTATTGGTGGAAATGACACTTTAGTATTTGTAATTCAATTTATGTCTAATGCTTGGGACAATATTTTAATTGGTATATCAGAACATCATTCTATAAATAAATGTTTACTGAAATGAATTAGGCATACCAACTTCCTGGCACCTTGGCAGATATTCTTGAGCTAGAGACCAGAATACAGAGAATAGACAAAATTTGGAAAATGAATCCAACTCCTAGTTAATTGCACCAATGCCTTCTATTTTGTTGTTTATTGGTGACTTCTAGACAAATTAACATGGGACGGATACACACACGCACACACAAGTGTAATATATGTGACATTAAGACATACATATATAAATGACGGAACAACTTTTAGTGATGACCTATCTGGTAAGGTCAAAGTTACCTCAAAGGTTTGTCCTTCTAAGTCTTTTGCATCACACCAATTTCCCCATGGGTCTCGGACCCTACGTCTCCTTGTGCGCTGTGATAAGATTAAAATGAAGCAAAAGGTAACAAGATTAACCTGGGGAAATCACAGCACAATACACAAAGCCAAAATGATATTTAAAAAAAAATCAGTTAATTTCTCCATTAAAATACTGTAATCCCTGATCAGCATTGCCTGACTAAATTTTATTTTATTAACTTATGTTTAATAGTTTGCACTCTGCTCAGAAATAAATCAGTAATGATTTTCTGAATTTTACCTGGATTTCTTATTGAATTTTCATTTCTTATCGCCACTTAGAAACTAAAATACTAGGACAAAAAATATTTTTAAGATTAAAAAGAACCACCAAGAAAATGACTTCCCTTTCAACCACTTGTGGTAGAAAACTTGCAAGAACGCGTAGCAAGAGGTAGAATATTAAAACTAGAAGCAAAATTACATCTCAGCCTCAGAAAGGGAAAGACTGCCTAGTGGATGCAATAAAAACAATAAAACATTATGAAATTAGTTGACAAGATAACTAATATCTAGTTTTATAAACCCCAATACTGAAGCCTTTAAAACAGACTGCTCAAGGGCGCCTGGGTGGTTCAGTCAGTTAAGTGTCCAACTCTTGATTTCGGCTCAGGTCATGATCTCATAGTTGGGAGACTGAGCCCCATGTCAGGCTCTGTGCTGGGCGTGGTGGAGGCTCCTTAAGATTCTCTCTCTCCCTCCCTCAGTTCTTCCCAGCTTGCACTCTCTCCCTCCCTTTCTCTCAAAACAAAAAAACAAACAAACAAACAAACAAGACTGGCTCAGAGGCCAGTGTTTGAGTGGCACCTTTTCCAGCAACTGTATCTAAATACATCCTTTCTTATAAAAGTAAATCTAGGTAGGCAGAAATGGTTAACAGCCTAAATACGCTAAGAAAAATGTCAACTCTATTATCTATACATTTCTTCATTTACCTCACCTATTACCAATCTACTTTATTAGTAAAACCAACGAGATCACACTATGACTCTGCCTTTTAAGAGGCTTGTAGATCACTCACCTTTAAAATAAGATTCACAAATTGTAAGACACTGTAAAACTCCCTAACTTCAAGAATTAAAAAAGAAAGGCTACAATAGTTTGGAGAGCTATTCCAAAAAGCTGAATCTTAACCTAAGACTTTTTAGCTAAACAAAGTAAGTGAAAGAAAAAGGAGCCTAGCTGTATGGCTGTAAAAGACACACTAGACTTAGAAACTGGAACCAAGAATTCTAAGACCACGCGAGCAAAGTGCGACGCTTCCGTGTCAAGTCTGCCGGCGAATTACGAGGTGCTTTTGGTTTTTGCCTTATAAACTAACATGACACTGAATAGAAACCAGAAAAGTAAATGGCTAAGGTGACATACAAGAGAAAACACGTTCTTCCACTCACTGTCCATGTGTTTAACAGGTGGCTAGAAGGGGGCACACCTTAGATGACAGGTGAACACTTACCATAGACTGCAGACGCTGTGCAAGCTGGTATGCTTCCGCCGCATCTTTTCGGTCCCTGGCTCGTGCTTTGTCAACTGGTTGTGGCCTGTTGTACACAGCCTGTTCTATTGGAATTCGGGAAAAATAAAACAGCCTATTATTTTCTGAAACTCATTCGTTCAATAGGAAGGCACACCTATACTGACTGGAAGTTGTAAGCCAATTTCTAAGTTTTGTTATACCTAAGCTTCTATCTTAATTCTGCAATTACTTGGCAGTCTCACGTAAAACTAACACTCTTAAGGAAATCTCAGTAAAATGGGATATTCAGGAAATGGGTAATTTAATTTCTAATTAAACGACTGCTAAGCTCACTTTGCTGAATTCAGAGGTCTAACACAGAAAACATGATTTCCTTTTTTTTTTTAGTGGCTGTGGAAGCTGCGAACCCTTAGTTTTCCTGAGCAGCCAGTCCCAAGATACAGTGCCTGGGGAAACAGACACCGAAATGAAAAACAGACCGCAGGGCAGACTGTAAATTCTCTCTACAAGATAAATAAATAATCTCTAATAGGAGATTTTCTGGTTAGCTGTCTTCTCAAAGACAGAACATATTCTTCTGAAACCATGGGTTACAAAGTTCTAATTACCTATCTAATTACCTTATCACAACTATGGTTATTAACTTTCTTCAAAATGTTTGTGTCAAGTTAATTCAATAAAAGTAAAAAATACATTCAAAATCATGCATATTTGAGAAAAACTAGGGTGAAAGAAACTTGCTTCCGTGAAAAATATTTTGGCACTTTTATTACATTTAAGTGTAGAGGCTCATAAATTATTTCCTTTACTTAAACACTGCTAGACAGTATTTCTAGCATTAATACAGATTTTGCATATTGAATGGGCTACTATCAGACTTTTCTTAAAATGATGTTACTTGTACTTGACAAAGAGCTTCATTGTTAAATTATTTCTCCCACTTAGAGAATATTTTTCCTTTTCATACCACCAATTTTCACTGTAGGTTACAGGAAAATGGAGCTTAACCAACAGAAATCTGTTTTACAAAAAAACTTAGTAATACAGTTATTCCATATTATAGCATCTTTCTGAATTCTGCATCTATACTAAATCTGCTTGAATTCTAACCATCAAGGAAGTTAACGGGTGCTCTAAGGATAAAAAATGTTGAGTAAAAGATGTTGTTGGGTTTTTATTTTTACCACATCCAAAATTGATTGCTCCTATCAACTCGAGGTATGTATGAATCCGTCCAATACAATTAACATCCCCACAGTTCTTCAGGCCAGGACGTACTGAGGTCTTATTTAAGTATTTCGGTTTGCATATCTCCCTAATTAAGAGATGGAAGTACAGTTATTTTGGATAAATAAAAACATGAAAAAAGATTTCTGGGGAAAACTTTTAATATTTGAAATATCTTAAAAATTTACCCCCTCTCAATCTGTAAATGTGTAGTAAAAACAATGCTAATACATAATACCCAACTGTACTTTTTCCTGAAATTACCTTTAAATGATACAATAACCTACAAGTATAATGTGATTTTTATTAACTATTATTTTTTTCCCATATGAAATGCCATAGATTCCAGTTATCCCAGGATTTTAAAGTTAGAGGTTTTGTCAACAGATCCAAATTCAAGCTTCAAGAATAAAAAGGGCACTCTGACAACATATCTAAAGTATTTGGTATTAGACTTTTCTAATTTTTAATATATTACTAAGGTTCGTCCACTTTCACTTTGCTGGGCAGTATCTTTTAATTATAAGCTACCTTATAAATGCTTGAAAGTTTTATACTGGTTTTTAATCATTAGGCCAATAAATAAGAGTAAGCACTCTCAGTGGAAAACAGAAATATTAATATTATAGAGGATTTCCAAGAAATCAAGAAATGCCCAAAGACTATGAAAAAAATACAAGGTTTACATAATATAGTTCATATTTACTGAATGTACTTATTGTACCATGGCAGATAGAGTTTAAGAGTAGTGGAGAACTTAATAATAGCAGCAAACAGTTCCCGAGTGCTTATGCCAGTACTAACAGTTACACAACCTTAATCCTCACAACAGTTCTACAAAGTAGATTTTATTATTCTTATTTTAGTATAAGGAAGCAAAAAGTCAAAGAAATTAAAGTACTTATTTGAGGAAGTTAAAGTCAAGATTTACATACAGACATTATAGACCAAGTATTCAGACATATCATGTAACAGGATTTCTTATTGAATCTTTATTTTATTCCACAAATATTTACTTTGCATCTTACATACCGGGCACTGTCTAGGCACTAAGGATACAGACATGAATATAAAGTTCCCGACTTTACATGCTAATGGGAGGATATATAGGGGCGCCTGGGTGGCTCAGTCAGTGAGGTATCTGACTTTGGCTCAGCTCATGACCTCATGGGTCATGAGGTCAAGCCCCACGTAGGGCTCTGTGCTGACAGCTCAGAGCCTGGAGCCTGCTTCAGGTTCTGTGTCTTCCTCTCTCTCTCTCTGTCCCTCCTTTGCTCTGTCTCTTTCTCTCTCTCAAAAATAAAATTAAAAAAAAATTTAATGGGAGAATATGACTAATATATATTACATATTAATATATTGCTTGTAATCTTATATTAATATATAATTAATTATATATATAGCAGTAAGTGCTAGGAAGAAACAGTAAGAAGGATAAAGGGATAGAGAGACAAACAGGCACAGACTACTTCAGAGAGGGTGTTTAGGGAAGGCCTGCCTAAGCAGAAACCAAATTTAAAATCATACATTCTACAGACATTCAGTGAGGGCAAGAAGTAATTTGTGATATGGCAGGGTATCAGAAATGCCATTGAAAAGATGAGATTTCAGTGTTTTCACTTCAGTTCAGTGTGAAAGAAAAGGAAACAAATTGCACAAATGAAGGCAAGAAAACAGGAATGAACACGGTGTAACAAGCTACCAAAAATCTGTAGCAATCTAAAAACAGTATTGATTTAATTAAAGACTGCCCAAATCGAAAGACTTTAAACAAAGCTCAGCACTAGTTTGGTGCTGAACAAACGGTAAGGCCTCTAAAGATCCCTGTTCGTGATTCATCATGCCAACTTTTCCCCTTAACAAAGAGTGCCTTTTATATTTGCTTAGAACAAGCACTGCCCTAAGCACTAGAGGTGTAACAATGAACACAACAGACAAAAGTCTGTCCACATGAAGTCTGTATTATCATGGGGAGGGAGAGGGAAGGAAGAGAAGACAATACAGAAATAAAAACGTCGTATCTTCAGTAGTAGTAAGTTCTATGAAGATAAATAGAATACAAACTAAGAGAGTGAGGGGCAGATGTGAGCTATTTTAGATAGGGTGGTCAGTGAAGTCCTCTAACTTCCCTGGAGCAGACCTGAGGGGACAACGATGCATGGTTCACCAAGATCTAGAAGGCAGCATGGGGGAAGCATTCAGGGCAGAGTGAAAAAGTCTGAGTCAAGGACCTGAGATGAAGTGAGAAAATTACAAGTCAAGACTGCAGACCCTGAAGTCACCTTCACCTAATGTGACCTGGAACAAGTTCTTTTTCCTCTCTGAGACTCATTTTTCTCATCTGTAGAATGAGGACGAGTTTGTCAGAACTGGAGATGACTTAAATACATTTAAATGCATTCGGGAGGCATTCAATAACAGTGTTAACTATCTTAAAACATTCCCATAAACAGGGGGTCAGTTGCATGTGTTTTTATGGAAAGGATCCTTTAGCTACAAACAAATCAGGTCTTTTCTTTTAAAACTTTAACTCTTCTACTTTTGTTTTTTTTTAACACCACCTCCAGTCCCCTCTTCTATTTCCGAAGAGAATAGTGTGGAGTTCCTGTTCAAAACACTTCTTTCTCCTTTCACACTGTTCTGTTAAATCACATACTCAAACAACATTTAACTGGTGTTATGACTAAGGCAAATGTCATTAGGAAACTACTGCCATATAATTTATACTATCTACATAAGTTATTCTGCCTTATTGAGAACTCAAAATTCAAACAAATGAAATTTGATTAAAGTACCATTAAGTCACTCACTGATGATTCACACAGGTAAAAAAAGTTTTTGAGTTATTATTTTGAAGTCCTTCCATTTTGGCCATTCATCCTCTTATTTCCAAAAACAAAATTAGATCTAATCTGACTGGTCTTTTTCAGTAGTGTCAATCAGGCAATGTGAAATAATGGAGGAAATGACTGACAGAGTTAGGACCTGCTCACTGGTCCTCTTTCTGTCAGTGGCTGGTTATATAATCAAAGGCAGGCCCCTAGACCTCTCCTGACCTTAGAATCTCCCAAACACAGAAAATACCACCTGCCTATTTTATAGGACTGTTGTGAGGAATCAAACAACATAGAAAAGCTTTCTGTAAACCGTTAAGTACTATGCGAATAGCAGCTGTTCCTTATATTTATTCTTTCCTTTGAGACCACCTTGCCCAGAAATTTTACTTTTAGCCATCTCAACCATCAGCAAGACAACCACGAGTCAAGAACAAAAATCTTTCTTTTCTGACAAAGCTATTTTAAAAATTAGTCAAATTAATATTGTGTGAGTACTGAAGGTTACGGACAGAATACACATGATTATTTGTTTTCCTTTGGTAATCTTCCAAGGTTATGGCAGAAGTCCTCTGTAAAGATAGCTCTATGCAATTAAGTGTCTCCAGAAGCAGTAACAACAATTATGAATGTCTGGTAATGTCTTAATTAAACTATCACGAAAAATTCAATTTGCAGAGCACTTAGGCTAATAAGGTGGGAAGTTTTTTGGTTTGCGCCCCACCCAACACTAAATAATTCAAATAAAAGGTATTGACAATTCAAAAGATGAACTTCATCTAACAGAAAATTCCTGTATCCTAATGAAGCTAGATGAAGGGATTACGTTCACATTATGTTACAAGTTCAAAGCTGAAAGCATTTATAGCAATTTAGGAAAAGGTTTCTGTAATCTAGCCACATTTAATGACACTATCCTTTTGTTACCAAAACTTTCTCTTTGTACTTACAAGTACATGATAAACTAGGAAAGACATTCTCCTTTTCAAGTTTTTTTCTTTCTGTATCTTCCTAACACTGTCCTAAGAAACTGCTTCTTAAAGCAAATTATCCCTTTTTTCCAGGACCAAATACCCTTAATGAACAGACAGATGGGATGAAATAGCTATAGATGACAATATGTACCAAAGCTTTCAAAGAAAACTTCCTTATGAGAAATTTGAAGTCTTGCCTATTAAAATATATTCATATGTTCAAGCTCTCTGCATCACTCGCAATGTAAATGACTAAAACCTCAATAGGCCTCATTAAAATACCCTAGAGTATCAGAAGTTTTAAAACGGTATCTAAAATAGAATTCTTCCTTACCACTGATCCAAAATGTAATTCCTAATTTTCAAATAGCGTTCTGGTGTTTTAGCTTGGCGCCCCTCAAAAAACTCAGGAATTGCTTGTTTTTCTTCTTCTTGAATGGTATTTCTATCTATTTCCACTTCTTGTTCTGGTGGCTTAAGCTCTTCTTCCTCATGGCTCTCCCCCTCCATTTGGCAGGAAGAATGAAAAAGCATTTCTTCATCACTCAGATCTTCCCGAACTTCACAAAGCTCTGGAAAAGGCAGCTGCCTGGCATCGTCTATTACTCCATTTCCATCATGTTTTTCACAGCTTTTCACCAGTTTATTACATTTCTGATCATTTAATTCAACTGATTTTTTGTCACTAGTGCTCTGTTTTTCAGTCCAAAATGTAATTCCTGAGCTTGAAAGTACTTCCATTTCACCCTGCTTTGTATTCTCAAAATATTCCTTGGAAGATTTAGATATGGAATCTTCCTGGTTGTAAGAAGCAATAAATTCTCCTTGACTGGTTTCACGACTTTTACTATTAGGAATGTTTAAAAAGACATCACTGCCAGGAATTTTGGGAGGAGCTTGAGAAGTCACCTCATCTGCCTCATCTGTAATGTCTACTTCTTCATCATCAGATAACTTTTCAATTTTTATAGCATTCAAGTTGGGATCAGCATGTCCCCTTAAACCTGATGGCGTCCAGGCCTTTGTGCCTTCATCTTCATTTTTAATCTGAAGACCACTGCTGCTCTTCTGATGTGGTGTTCCCTTCTCTGGACCATCTAATTTTACCTTATTAAAAATCAAGATAAAACCCCCATATTAACATTTAAAAATTTAACCACTGGTACATATATGATAAATACAATTATTAAACCGAGTACATGTCAATGGCATACCTTTATTGTGCTTTCCTTCTAAGGACTGATTCACAACTGCACTTTAAATGTAAAATATCATCATTTCAAATTTCCATAAATATATTTGACTCATTTATGGTCTGGTGATTTTATTAATCAAATAATCATGACCCATGTACAACTATACTTGTTTTTCCATTTTAAGTTTAAAACAGGAATCTGGTGTAGATCAACCAGAGAATGAACCAAAAAAACAAACAAACAAAAAAAAAAAACCTGTCATACAAAGGGATTCTTTAAGATATTAAAATATTTTTAATGGCTTAATTCTTAGAATGTCAGATACTTCCACTGATCATTTTTTATAAAGCTAAACAGCTCATTATTTAAAGGAATCTATGTCACATATCTTTATTTAGTAAATTGAAGGTAAATACAGTGATAATAGAAACAACTATTTTTCAAAGGTTCATTTAATAGAGTTCCAGCATTATACAGCTTATAATTTAAAGCATGAAATTATCTTCCATATCTGCTATTACAGACATAAATATCTAATCAAGGAAAAGAAAACAATTGTCAATGAATATAAAGGATTTAAAATAAAATCTTTACATAAATGGTTTTTGAAAAATCTTGTACATGACTGACATTCCCAAGGATGACAGCTCCTAAAAAAGAGCTTATTGTGATTCTGTATCACAATAGAACCCCAGGATCCAGTACTTGAGGTTAACTGGCTTACTGTGTAAAGAACAAAAGGGTAGGAGGAGAGAAAAACAGATGTGGACATATAGCCTGGAATAGCTTTTAACAATCTTGCTATTTACTCGAAGTCTCCTGTTTTTACGCTAAAAATTCAGACAAAATTTTATATTTCATAACATATTAATGTCTCTTTTAACATCACAGTGTATCCTTTCACCCCAAATCTTTGAGAAAGATTAACACTACAAGATGTTGTGCATGTTTGAGTCTGAGAAGCATGGAAGTGCGAATAACCAAGTTAATCTTTATTCTCTTCCATAATACCTTGGCCATGGTGGGCTGCCCTGTAAATGCTTTTGTTTGGTTAAAGACGGAGCACATGACTGATGTATAATGAATCCATTCCATTACCTACTTCCTATGCTCAAATGACACTAAGAGAAATCTTGTATACAGGGTAAAACCTATTATTTGCATTAAAAGAAAACAGCAAGTATCACTTAAGACCCTTTCAAATTCTGTATAATTGTGTTCCCAGAACTCAAGCAGAAAACATATTACAATTTTCTAAACATCAAAACTACATGGTTAAATATAGCATAGATTACTTGAAAGGATAAGGCACTAGACCATAACACTGCAACTTACTGAAGTTCTCAGATAATTTTACATAAAAATTATAAAAGTTTCACTGCTATTAAACAGATTTTAGCATCATGTTAATATTTATGGCCCCTAAGCTCTAATCATTCTTAAAAGCTACAATGCAGCCAATCTTTAAGAAGAAAGGGTATTTTCCAGGAAACAACGACTTCCAATAGCAATACTCAAAAAACTAAAGATATGCTTTCAGATTTTTGAAGATAAACATGTGTTAAGTACTTTAAGAATAAAAAATACTTTTATTACAAAAACTTCAGACACTGACTTTAATGCCTCAATTAAAAAGCTACTTTTGCTTACTAATTTTTATTGCAATTATTATTACTGACTAGGATATTTATATCCTGCTTACCTTATTTTTAAAGTACTGCCTGGCATAACTCTTAACTTGTAAAACAGTGCGACTTCCAATTAGCTTTGCAATTTTGGTCCACCTTCGGCCAAATTTAGCCTATATTATCAAAATGGAAATGAAATTGATTTTGATTAACTTAATATTCCAAGCAACTGTCACATTAAGAAAAACCTAAAAGAACAACCCATCTTTATTTTCTAAAGCACACAATGAAGTCTCATATATAGCTAAGATTCTTAAACTCATTAGAATCTAGACTTCTGAAAACTGACCAAAATGATTTAGAAAGTAGTTTTTACAGCTTTCGAGATGAAGATGCACCGCTTATATATTCCTAACCCTATGTATTCATATTGCACATTATGAGGTTCCCAACCTAAAAAACAAATGCCTCAAAAAAGGGAGGTTACATTTCCCATTTATAGAATCAACTGATTATATTCTGACACTGATTTCAAAATACCTTTTTTTTTTTTTTTTTTAAACCCAGATCCATGGGTTACAATACCCATTACCTATCCCATAGTACTTTTACTCTACATGGTATGGCAGTAAACTGACTTACAAGAATGAATCACAAATGATAGGACCTGCATCCAACAGCTTCCTGTAGCCCTGTACTGTTTAAGGCTGTGTGCCTGGGAACAATGAAGCTGTGATGGGAAAAAAAATGAGACCCGGGGGGAGATCTGGAGGTTTCTGAAGTACAGAAAGGAATGCAACATTTTTTTTAAAACTATATTTGGTGTTCTAACTTTTAAGTTTATTTTGAGAGAGGCAGAGACAGTGCAAGTGGGGGTAGGGGCAGAGAGAGAGGGAGAATCCCAAGCAGGCTCTGTGCTAATAGCATGTGGGGCTTGAACTCATGAACTGTGTGAGATCATGACCTGAGTCGAAACCAAAAGTCAGATGCTTAACTGACTGAGCCACCCAGATGCCCATGGGAATGCAGTATAATTTTAAAGCTAAAAGGAATTTTTAAGTGTCAATTCTATTACTTGACATATAAATCTTCACAGTAGTTCTACAACTCAGGTAAGCTGATCTCAGGGCCAGATTTATAGGTCACGTTACGACATTTACAGGTCATGACTTACAGTGGCAAATCATCTTCAAGACCTGACCCAAATAATAAATTAATTATATACTTATTTCTGATATTCATGAGAAAATCTGACACATGAACGTTTCTTAAAACTGAAAGTACTTTGGGGTGCCTGGTGGCCTGGTCAGTTACGATTCTGACTCTTGATTTCAGTTCAGGTCATAATCTCAGGTTCATGAATTCGAGTCCCACATCGGGCTCCGTGCTGACAGTGCAAAGCCTGCTTAGGATTCTCTCTCCCTCTCTCTGCCTCGCCCTCCCTAAAATAAATATATAAACTTAAGAAAAAAAACAAACTCAACGTACTTCTAGGATAATTCCTAGTAAGTATAAATTAAATAATTAACAACTATCTTAAATAATTTTTCTCCTAACTAACACCTAGCTGAGGGCAACTTACTGCAAAATTAGTTATATTTATTGTGGGATGAAGGCAAATGAATAACTTCGTAGCATGGAACACTTCTGGACGCAGCAAAGATCTGGACAATTGGGGCTGTAGGAGCTTAGGCATTATGAAAACTGGAGATGGTACACTAACAAGGGGAACAAAGAAAAAACTCACCAATTTCAAAATAGAGAAAAAAGAGAGCTCTATGCCCAAAAAAGGGAAAGAAAAATCTTCCTTCATCATTCAGTACCACACAATTCCTTTCCCTAAAGCCTGAGAGAATTCAGTGTATAAACAAACTATATCAACAGGTTAAAAAGGCTGGGAATACAACCAATAGTTCCATGTAGTTTTGTGGGAAAACATTCTAAGTTTAAAATATCTGTTTATGTATACAAGTAGATATCTATCTATCTATCTATAAATAAATATATATTTGCTTATATAGGGACAAAATATCTCTGGAAGCATACACAAAGAACAGATGACAATGGTTGCCTCCGGCAATGAGAACTAAGGCAGAGACAGGAGTGATAGGGGGACTTAATACCCTGTAACTTTAGATACCCTATGAATTTTGAGCCATGCAGATGAAGCCCCTATCATTACCACCAGTGTCAACAATAATCTAAAAATTTACAACCCATTATTGGGTGTGTATATGTGCGCGCGCGCACACACACACAGAGTCTTCAGTAAGGGGCAAAACACCAAAGCAATCAGCAATCTTAAATCAGTGACTAGTTAATTAAAGTTCAGTTATAAAAATGATAATCATGCAACAGAATGAAATACCAATATAAAAAACATCAACAGTACAGGATAAAAACCTCAGGAGGAGATAAAACCTTCAAGATAGTTTATTTATTTATACAAAGACATCACAGAATATATAGATGTCATGGTGATAACTGTAAAAATACAAATACATTTTATTTCCCTCATCTGCAGAAATTTTAACAATGACATTTCAATTTGCATTCATAAATCCCACATAAATATTACATAAATATCCTATATATAAGTATATATCATTTCAAAATTAGCATAATACTGGGTAACATGTTCCTTAAAGAAAAAGATACAACCTACACTTAATAGAAAAAAATTTCCAAATATTTTCGTAAAACTTTCTTCATGTTAGTAGGAGAATTTTCAGAATTAGAAACTGGCGTACTTTTTTTTTTTCTATTATGTAACCTGTGGACATTTAAATAGATCTCAGTGAAACATTCATGCAAAAGAAGTATTTCTGGTCTTCCACTACATCCACTAAAAAAATATTCGGACTGTGTGCACAATGCCAAATATCTGAATAAAAAAGAACTCAGCTCATTATGCAGACCGTTCCAAATATACAAGTTTTTTTGTTTTTCTGGGTTTTTTTCCCCCCAAGAGAAAACATCAGATAAGTATTTTCTTCCTTTTAATCTAGGTAGTTGGTGTTATGTATACAGACAGAGCTCAGTTTCCTGGGTTTTACCAATACCAAAAAAGAGTGGGGGGAGGATGAAAACTATCTAAAATATTGATCCAAATCTATTTTAATATTTTAGTAATCTAGACACGAGTTAAAAGGAATTCTCTCATGCTATACTATCAACATCGCCACTACAGAAAGACTAAAGATGTGATCATTAAAAAGAAATCTCTGGTCTCTACAAATTAACCTTATAATTCTTTTAATATTGGCTTCTAGAATTATTTTACTATAAATTAAAAATTGCACTATTTACCAGCCCTTGTTCAAACAGCTCTTTTTCTTCTATCGTCCACTTTACTGAGTAACTGGCTGGTTTTGTAGGAGAGTGTGCCCTGAAGGGAAAAAAAGGAATTGCAAAAAAAAAGTCTGAAATGGAACATTCCATATTTATGCAGCTAAAGGTTACACAGATAGCCATAGGCTAAATTCAAAACTGTGTCTAAGAGTTAAAAAGAAGAAGAAAAAGAAGGCTGCAGCCTCTACCTGGGGGCAGATTTACCCTGTCTTGTATACTTCTCTAGCCCAGGATGATAGGAGCCTCAAAAGACATAATCCTTGAGTCTGAGTGAAGATAACACTAAAAGACATCAAAGGAAGTCAATGTGGTAGCCAGCAGGCTTCCTTACACTGGACACAAAGCAGCAGACATTAATAAATTTCCAAATCCTAAAAGGTATATGAGTGTTTAAATTGGCTCCAGAAATATTATCTCTCTGATTCTTTCATGTAAATCTATGTAAACATCAAGCAAGAAAAGAAGAAACTGTGGCATTATGTTTATTACTTCTGAAACGCAGTCCCTTAAGAAATTAAAAATAAAATAGTGATGAAGCTCATTAATTTAATTCAAGCAAACCATTAATCTTTATTAACTTCTTTTTCTTTGTTTGTTGTTATTTATTCAGCGAAATACAAAAGCCAAAGTCTGCTCAGTGTTCAAACCCTTGGCAATTGTAAATCTACCCTTTGTAAGTCTACCCTTTGAGGGACCACAAACGTGAAAGGTTATAAAACAATAAATAACATCAAATTTCCTTCAATTACAGGGAAAGAATATTTATAAAATGTTAATACTTAATTTCTCTAGATAATTTTTGAAGGCCACAAATTCAAATTAAATTTTTGTTTGAAATGAGTGAAAATTAACTGACAGGACAACAGAAATCAAGCCAATTCCTAACACATTAGCAGCTTTAAAATATTTCCCCACATATCCCTAGGAAAACATCTTTTCCATAACCTCATGGAATTGCTTATGCAGGACCATAATAGAAATTCTGACATATAAATAATATCATAAAATTATCTTGTGGCATTCCAACATCTGTATAAGAAACTTTGATTTTTATATTTTTGTACAACCCAAGGTTAAGAGTTTTTCCACAGGCCAACTATAATTTTTATTTAATTCTCCCATAATTTTAGAATATAAAACATATAAGTACATACATGATTTTTGCTGATTTCTGTAGACTGCACCACATGAAAAAGAAAATAAGGGAGCTTAGGAACACATTTTTAAAAATACAGTTCATACTGTTAAGAGTATTAAAAATTAATTTTACCTCTTCATGTATTTTTTATCACCTTCCTTTTGATCGAGCCAGAAATTTTCTGGAAGTGATTTTTTAGATAAGTAATACCTGTGTAATTATTAAAGAAACTTTTTAAACAATAATAAAATCATGTAATTTTTAGGTGACTTATATTAAGTAGGCACTCATTATCATGAAAATCACACTTGAACCTTAGCTAAACTAGTTCTTCTTAAAACCCTTCCAGGTCTGCAAAAATTATGATGAAAATATACCTCACAAGGCTGTTATATGGATTAAATATTACATGTGAAATCACACAAACATAGCACCTGCACAAAATGTGTGCTACAAAAATATTAGCTTCTCCTATATTCCCTATTAGATAGAAGTGGTTAAGAGAAGAATGTAGCCTTAAATGTTTCATTTAAATAATTTTTTCTTAAAACATATGGGAAATGTAATAGATGAATTTGATTGGTTGTCCAGGATTAACTGGGGACTATGATTTCATAGTTCTAAAGGGAACAGAATTCAGGGTTGTTCTCTACCTTAATTAAAATAACTTAGGTCAAATCTGCTATGGACCCTCCCTCTCAAACTTCTTAAAACTGGCCCATTGTAATACTCTTAGATTAGTCTGAGATGTTCTTCCCTTAACAAATATGGACTCTATATCTTGTATGTCAGGAACTACGCTAGGTACTAGGAGCTGAGGACCAAGATACAAGAAAACAAACATCCCTGTCCTCTGAAAGTTCACACAGCTTTCACTCTCATTATGTTTCCGTATCTGGAAGTGAGCCAATGACCACTTAAATATTCATTGAGAATTGCAAGGTTCGATGCATTAGCCGATAGCCACATATAAAAAAAGATTGTAAAATATCTCAGTAATGTTTTTCTATTGATTAAATGTTCAAATGTTATCTTAGATATAGTGGATTAAATCAAATATCTTAATAAAATTAATTTTACCTGATTTAAATGTGGCTACTAGAAAATTTAAAATGATATATGTGCCTTGCACTATTTTTCTATTGAAAAGCAATGATCTAGGCTGTAGCTATGATGTTGGGGAAAGTAAGAGAATAAGAAAGCCTAAAAGGAGTTAACCTAGGATAATTAAAGGTACACAGACACTCTGAAATCAACATAGCAATAACTGAATAAAGGGAACAGAGGAATTCTGGCTTAACAAGGAGGTTGATATCCAAAAAATACAGATGAGAGAGTTAAAAATAACCCCATTTATCAGACTATTATTAATAATCTTTAAAAATCATAAAACCAGAAATCATTTTGTTCAATCCTTTCATTTTACATATAAGAAAACAGAGTCCCAAAGAAGTTAAATTGCCATCATCAAATTTAAACATGGACAAGAAGCTAGTGGCTAAACTGTGGATAAAGATCTATGACTTCTGAGGGAAAAAAAATCTTCAACCTGCAGTTATTTGTTTTGTGCTTTTTACTTAGATTCCTACCATGTAACATCTGTAAATTGGTGGAGTAAGAAGGGAGAACTTTTACATATTCTAATTCTGTGTCCCTGGGTAAGTTAACATCTCTGCGTTTCAGCTTCTATAACTGAAGATAAAGGCCTGGACTCAATGATCTTGGACATGGATTAAAGGTTCCAGCTGACGTAAAACATCCTATAATTTCTATTCAACATTCAGATAGTATAAAGAGTTGGTTGACAAAAGAAACTCAAACATACTGAGTCAGATCTCAAACTCTGCAGTAAAACAGAACCAAAGGAATAAAATGAGGCTTTTTTCATAGGTAGATAACACATTATGTAACTGCAGTCTGGGGCCAAACAAGATCCATCTAGTAATAACAGTGGTCTCTTTTGTAAGTCTTGCATTTACAGGTTTTTAACCCTGAGAGTTTTACTTTCCTCATGATCATTAAAGGATACTCTTCTTCCAACAACATCTTCTGAATGACAGCTCTGTTCTCTTCACTGATGGTGCTATCCAGAGTCCAAGGCTATTAAAAAATAAATATTTTTCTTTTTATTTACGCTTTTTGAAATTATCTTCTATGTCTTATTAAATGAAATACATGATACAAGGATTACAAATAATAAAAGCTACCATTTACTAAGCACAGACATATCTCTGATTCCCACGATACACTGTGAGATAGGTGTTACTACTTCACTGATGCATCCATGTTTCAAGTGGAGGAGTAGAGAGTTGGTACACAAGACTGCTGGATTCCAAGGCTCAGGCTCCTTGCCCATGTTAAAGTCATAATGGCTATCATGTACGAAAAGTTATCAGGTAGCAAGCATGTTGCTAGATATTTCACCTATTTCCAAAACTCACCACACTTTTTTCCCTTACGGCACAATCTCTCCTTAAAGGATCATACTCATTTTCAACTCTCAAAACTTAAAAAATTTCAGCTCAGGTCTCTTCTCCAGGCTCCATCTAGACTGTTATATCCAACTGTCAACTCAAAATGTCCACGTGGATATCTAGCAGGCTTCTCAAAAATTAACATATTCAAAACTCACTAACATATACCTTCACCTGCTTCTCCCGTGTTCCCAACTTTGTACCCAGCATTATTAGTCACCTACTTATTCAACCTAGGAATCATCCTGGATTCCTCCCTTTTTTCTCAATCCCATATCCGATCTACCAAGCAGTTCTATGTCCAAAACATAATTAAAATCTGACACCTCTGCCACAACCTCAGGCCATACCACCATCTACTCTTGCTTAGGTTGCCACAAATGTTTCCCAACTGGTCTCTTTGGTGCTACTCTTGCTGCATACAAACATGAC
Source organism: Herpailurus yagouaroundi (assembly GCF_014898765.1). NCBI lineage: Eukaryota > Metazoa > Chordata > Mammalia > Carnivora > Felidae > Herpailurus > Herpailurus yagouaroundi. The sequence goes on from NW_024412388.1 coordinate 47,918,465, forward strand.
AGAGCTCTGGTCTGCCTCTCCAACCCTGCCACTCCCCGCTTTCCCACTACATTCTAGATACTGGCTTTCAAACAGAGCCTCTGTGCTGCTATTCCTTCTGCCTAGAATGTTTTTCCTCAACTCTTCATGTATCTACTCCTCTTTGTTACTTGTCAACTGTCACCTTCTCAGTTTCCTTCAAAGACACCTTCATCTAAAATAGGCTCACCCCATTACTCTCAGCCATCATCTTATGTTCTTCACAGTCTGTAATTAATTAGCCTACTTATTTATCACCTGACTCCCTTTTAGAATACAAGCTTCTTGTGAGCAAGACTATGTCTCAATTATGTTTCCCCTGAACCTGTCCTAGTGTGTGGCACACAGTAAGTACTCAATAAGTAATTGCTAAGTGAAAAAAATGAACCCTGCAACGATCCCCATCTTTTAGAAGAAACTGAGGTTCAAAAATCTGGTAAGTGGTAGGGCAAGGATATATACCTAAATCTAGCTGGCTCCAAAGTTGTTTCTCAACAGGCCATTTTTCAAAGTCCAAAGAAGTTAAGACTAAGTTTCTTTTCTCTTTTTTAATGTTTATTTATTTTTTGAGAGAGAGAGAGAGAGAGAGAGAGAGAGCAAGTGGGGGAGGAGCAGAGGGAGACACAGAGTCCAAAGCAGGCTCCTGGCTTTGAGCTGTCAGCACAGAGCCCGAGCGGGGCTTGAACCCCTCAGCCGTGAGATCATGACCTGAGCCAAAGTTGGACACTTAACCTACTGAGCCACCCAGGTGCCCCTCTTTTATTTTTAAAGCAAGAAAAATGTTTCAGTATATTACCTCTGCAACTGCTGAGAACCACCAAGCAAGAAAAGAGGTACCCGGGCAATAAGTAGTAGCTTAATGCACCTGATATTTTCATAAAATACTTACAATAAGACCATTCTCAGCTCTCCATGATGAATCAAGATAGTGATCTTGTAAAACAGACGCTGTATTTTCATTGCTTCTGTAATAATTAAGAAAATGGGTAAAAAAAAAAAAAAAGGGGGGGATATTATGCCAGTTAATGAAAATAATTTACACAGCACAGTGACTGGCAGGGTATAGATGTTACGCAAATATTGTGTTCCCTTCTTCCCTTAACAAACAGATTTACCAGTGCAGAAATGCCTGCTCTATTTCTTTAACCTGTGATATATACAGTGGCGTTAAGCCACCCTATTTCAACCCCTAACCAGCTAGTCTGTTCACTTCTGTTTGCCAAGAGTAAACAACTTCAAGAGAAAACAAATACCCCGCAGCAGCAACCACAACATGCTCTATGGCTCTGAACTAACACTTCAGAGTTCTTTTGATGTGCATGCATATGAATACAGGAATTCAACTTTACAATTAATTCTTTTAGTTATATCGAAAGCATAAAGGCCATCAACAGCAGCACCACCCTCAAAGTGAAACAACAAAACAGTGGATCAAAGAACCAAAATAGAAAATACTCACAGTAAAGAGAACAGAAAACTTGATGTTTTAATAACAACTCATATAATAAAAAAAAAAAAAATTAACTTGGGTTATCTGGGGGTTTTTCTACATCCACGGGGACTAAACTGTTAATTCTCACTCCTTTCACCAAACTATTAAAAACTCTCTGAAGTCACATTGTTCACTTCTTATGCAAAAAAGCCAAACAGTTAAATTTTAGAAGGCCCAATCTAGGATATAATTAAATTTAATATTTGCTTTTTTATGTCTTGAAGTTATAGTTTCCTAGAAAATTACTGACTTTTCCCAGGCCTACTCTAGTGGTAAGAATTTTGTACCTTAGGCTGCAAAAACCTATCTACAGGTTTATACTTCTGAATCCTCAATTAGTTCTACAGTAGTTCTAATAAATTGTGGGACTAATGGATTATGTACAGTGAACTAAAAGCAATTAATTTCTCTCTGCTGTTGATGGCAAAAAGGTTTTAACTCAGGTGTTAACTGTGATTTGGTAGCATTCCAAAGGATTCTGAGACTTGTATCAGCAGAAGGAAAACTTTGCGTAAGGAAGTCTGCCAAGGGTGCAGGAGGTGGGACTAGTATCACTTCAGGTTCAATGCAGGTATCTTTTTACAGTGTTCCTCCATAAGGACTAGCAACTTCCACGCCTCTGGTGTATACATCTGGACACCTACCTGAATCTCCACAGGTAGGCATAAATTAACGTTTAAATCTTAGTTGAGAAATTCCACCCAAATCTGCTACTCTTCCATTGTTTCCTATCTCAAAACATATTAATTGCCCTAGTTTCCCAAGCCAGAAATCTGAACCTGCCCTTATTTCCTCACAATGGACATTCAATTCATTGCCAACCCTGTGGCTTCCTCCCTTTTCAAATCCAGTCCTTCCACCATATCCATGCTGACCTCTAAGGCCCTGTAGTTTCAGACCCACTTTTCCTGGGTAAGTGCCTAAGATACAGCTGACACGTCATCCACTTCCCCTTATCTTTTTCCATGTATCCCCATCTGGCCCATATGTAAGTTTTACTGTCTCTCACCCAATAAGAATGTTAGTTCTAGGAGAGCAAGGAGTTACTTTGATAACTGCTATATATGTAGGCCTTGCCATATAAAAGGTGCTCAATCAACATTTGTTGAATGAACGAACAAGATAGGTGGAACATGGGTCACCCAGGTCTATAGAGTTACGGAATGAGAATTTTATCATAAAACAAATCAGGGACTGAAGGGAACAGCATGATCAGATTTGGATGTAAGAAAGACTGATCTAACTTCAGTAAGGAATAGAAGGGGGACAAAGAGACAAGTTGAGAGTGAGTGATTATATAAATATTAAGAGAGGTGACAGTAATTTAGACCTAGGGAACAAGCAGTATGAACAGGAAGAAGTGAATAAATTTGAGAGGATACTTAGAATCAACAGACCTTTAGCAACCAACAGGACAGAAGGAGTGAAAGAAGAGAGGTAAGGAAAAGGGATAAAGTCTAGGTCTGTGCCTTGAATTACTGAGTGGATGGTGCCATTTATTGAACTAGGGAACTTGGAGAGGCAGATGGCAGGTGTGCTGGGAAAAGTTTGTAAGCTGAGATTGAGGTGCTTATGAAACATCCAAAAACAGATTCAGAGAAGTAGATAAATGGATCTAAAGCTCAGGAGAGATGTGAGTTGGTGATGGATTTGGGAAACATCAGCATGTTTTAAGGTGTAACTTGAAATAACTGTCATTTTTTTTTTATGGTAAAAAATGGTTGAACATTGGCAATATTTTACACGTTCCAATCTACCAGAGAGCAATTTTAAATCTTGAGAGATGGCATAACTAGGGGCTGCGTGGCTAGTGTTAGTTTTTGTTAGTTTTGTCTGATGACAAAACCCCATGGAACACTTTAAGGACAAGCAGAAGAAAAGGAAGATGAAAACGAAAAGGTAGAAGTAAAAGGGAAACCAAAGTTTCAATGCCCCCTTCTAACTTTGGTAGCTAGAGTTTAGCAAGTACTTAGAAGTGTGTTTTCAATTAATCCTCAACGGTTCCACAGACGTTGTCATTAGCTTTAACTACATACCTCAAGGGGCACCATTCACACTACATTCCATACGCCTGGAGCTCCAACATCAGGGAACACCACTCAGCAGAATATAATGTTAATGATGCTCCTTGGAGTTGGGTAAGGCAATGGCTCTGACCATCAGGAACCAGTAACTTTTGTAGTCCTGCTTGCATGAATCTAAGATGATCATAGATGTCACTAGCAGACCCAAGGCTCAAGCACATTAGCAAGAGAAAGGAAAGAAAAAGGCAGAAAAATTAAACACGATCAGAAAAATAAAGAACCTATGGTAAAGGGGTAGAGCCAATGCTCTCAGACATTTTGAGTTTCCGAGGCCAACTCACTTCTCTCTGGACTGCAGATAAGTATCCCTTGCTCATCACATGGACTTATTGTGACAAGTAAATTAAGTCATCCATGCAAGAGCACTTGGTCAAGATTAACTTGATCTACACAAATACGAACAATGATTGTTATTAAAGGCTCCTTACTCATCTGTACAGTTTTGCCTAATAGTTTGGGAGAGAATGACTATATGAATTTCATTACTCCTCACATTTTTATACTGCTTTAGTGTTCAGTAGAATTTTAGACCCACTATCTTAATCCCTCACTGGCAAGGTTGGTACTGTTCTCCAAAATTTACAGAGGCCCTAATATTACGTTGGACCATATGAAATTGCCATTTTTTAAGTCAAGAAATGGTCTAAGACTAGCAAATCCACATGGTTCACTCAACCTAACAGACTTCTAATGAGGCTGTTGGCATTTATAAGCAACATAACTGGCTGAGTTTAGAACCGAGGTCTTCCTATTCCTGACCTGATTCCCGACCCGTCTATGCCTCTTCCACTTCTAAAAGGTGACTGGGGAAGCACATTTTAAAAATAGTACGTATCAATTTCTTACTTGGAAAGCAAGCAGCCAAAAGGCTAGATCTCTCAAGCTGGAGATTGTTGCTTAAAACCACATTGGCCTGTTCTCCAAGAATCTGCAAGTATTAAATAGTGACCCCTCACTAGGTCCACATAGTACCTTCCACGGGGGTAAGGAGACAGTGAAGAATAAAACATTTACATAGCTTGTACTGTATGCTACAGCACATCTCATGATTACTTCATCTGATGTTCATAACAACCACATGAGGCACACACCATGACTGTCAGTTTACACATGAGCTGTCTGAAGCTCAGGCAAGTTAGATGTCTGGCCCAAGGTCACACTGCTAGCAACTGGCAAGTCCGGCCGATGCAGGAGAACCCAGAGCTGTCCTAAAGTCCTATCCCTTCAAGTCAAGCTGCCTTTCAGGAAGTTTTTCACAACTAACCCCAAGTGAAACCTATGGTCAGTAGGGATGAAACGACACGCCCAAGGTCACACGGCTTACAGCGACAGAATTAAGGATTCTAGAGCTCAGGTCCCACCCAGAGTTCGCCCTTGTTTTAGTTATTGTCCAGAGGGGGCAAGTGGGCGGATTCTGGCGAGATTCTGCGGTGGAGCTAAAGGAGGAAGGAATCTAATTGTTGCAGAGAGTGCAATGTGCTAGGCGAAGTCGGCGCCCTCGCAACATCCCGGTAAAAGGTTAAACAGCCGTCCGACACTGGCCTCAGGTCCCCGCCCGCGGAGCTCAGGTGTAGCTTACAGGCGGGATGGGCGCGGCGCCTCCCTGGCCACCAGGAGACCCTGGCCCAGCGGATGGTCTTCCGCTTCCCTGTTCCTTGCCGGACCCGCAGCCTTTCCAGGTTACTCTCCTCGCACCCGCGCTCCTCCCCATCCCAGCGACACTCGGTCTCCACGCCTCACCCTGGCTGTGCCGTGGATGGCACCACGTCCCCTTCAACATCCACATCCGCCTCTTCAGCCGCCATGATGGGACCTAAACCCATCCGTCCTCCCGAGAGATCCCGCGAGAGGTGGAAGGATTGGGGTGGGGTCTCAGGCGTCACGGGGCGGAGTTGAAGCCTCGTCCAGCCCCTTCCGTGCAGTGGAGGCGGGGCCTCCGGAGAAAAAAAGGACCACAGTAATGTGCACCTTGGTTCGTTGGACCCAGTGTGTAAAGTCCTTTGGAAGCAGTTCAGGCTTTCTTTGAAGAGATTGTGCTCTCGGACAAATTCTTGGCTCCTCACTTGTCTCATTGGTAAAATGGGAATAATGGTAAGTATCTGGAGTGCTGAAAAGTTCAAACCAGACCTGCTTTGAACAATGAAAGGTGACAACAATGAAAGACCCTTACCTGCTGCTGGTTTTCTTTTTTTCCTTTCCTTTCCTTTTCTTTTTTCTTTAAGGAAAAGGATCATTCAGCGATTATATGAAGTACTAAACAGCTTCTATTTTAAAATTCAAAAAAATGTTTAAGAATGTAACTGATTTTATAGAGATCTTTACAATTAATTAAAAATTCACATTCATAACCATTGATCTTTACAATAACCCAGTAAGGACTGGTATCATCAGTCACATTTTACAGATGAAGGAACAAGCTCAGAAAATTGAAATGACTGGGGCGCCTGGGTGGCTCAGTCGGTTAAGTGTCCGACTTCAGCTCAGGTCATGATCTCACGGTTCGTGAGTTCAAGCCCTGCGTTGGGCTCTGTGCTGACAGCTCAGAGCCTGGAGCCTGATTCGGATTCTGCGTCTCCCTCTCTCTCTCTCTGCCCCTCCCCCACTCAGGCTCTGTCTCTCTGTCTCTCTCTCTCTCTCTCACTCAAAAATGAATAAACATTAAAAAATTAAAAAAAAAGATTGAAATGACTATCAAAGGATATATAGCTAGTCAAAGACAGAGCTAGGACCAGAATCTGGGTCTTTTGACCCTTTACTGAGTGCTCACCCTCTACAAATCATGTTAGGAACTGTGAAAGATAAACACCATTTCTCTCAAATTTTGACTTCTCAAGAAATTAGATATTGGCCTTAAGTATTCATCTACCTTAGGGGCACCTGGGTGGCCCAGTGGGTTAAGTGCTGACTCTTGATTTTGGCTCAGGTCATGATCTCACCATGGTTGGTGGGTTCCAGCTCTGCATCAGGCTCCACGCTGAGCGTGGGGCCTGCTTGGACTCTCTCTCTCTCTCTCTCTCTCTCTCTCTCTCTCTCTCTCTCCCTCTGCCCCTCCCCCTGCTCATGCTCTCTCTCTCACTCAAAATAAATTAAAAAAAATTTTTTAAAGTATTCATGTACCTTAGCATTTATCAACTCATATTACTATAACTGTTTATTCACTTGTCTGCCTCTAGCTCTGAACTATGAATTCTTTAAGGACAAAGGCTTTATCTGCTAGTCTGCATACTAGTCCTTATACCACCAACATTCAGCATGGTGTCTGACACGTCATAGATGCTCAATAAATATTGAAGTGATGAATGAATGAATGAATGAATGAATGAAACAATTTAAGTGTGCTCAAGACAGCCTTCTAACTGACCCAGGCAGCCTCTCCACTGTCATACCTCCTCATGTCACTTTTTGCTAAGTTTGTACAAAGAACAGAGGACAAAATAACAAAATTTAACTGCCATATCTCTACAATTTCATAGTATGTTAAAAGAAAGTTTTTGAATTATCCTATGTTTAGATTTTTCGCATGAAAATGAACTTTTGTAATTATTCCAATCCCTGTAAATTTAGTTATTTGTAATAGCTAACACAAACATGAGAAGAACATTTTAGTTCATTATGATGCTCTGCTTCCCATAAACTGAAATCGAATGAATGTCAGAATAACTTTAGAGTAGAAAGGGAAGAGGATGACTTACAAACAGAGAGGATGGGTCATGGCTAGTATGATCACCTCCCATATCCCAGATATTGTGTAGGATAGAATCGCTTTTGGGGGGCGCCTGGGTGGCGCAGTCGGTTAAGCGTCCGACTTCAGCCAGGTCACGATCTCGCGGTCCGTGAGTTCGAGCCCCGCGTCGGGCTCTGGGCTGATGGCTCGGAGCCTGGAGCCTGTTTCTGATTCTGTGTCTCCCTCTCTCTCTGCCCCTCCCCCGTTCATGCTCTGTCTCTCTGTCTCAAAAATAAAAAAATAAAAACGTTAAAAAAAAAAAAAAAAAAAAAAGAATCGCTTTTGGGCTTCCCAGGAAATCTGCAAAGTAAATATTATCACCCCTTATCCCCCGCCCCCACCTCATTTTAGAGTCAAGGAAACCAAAATTCATAGAGTTACAGTTATACAGCTGAGTACTCGAGGTGAGATTTCAGTCCAAGTCTTTATCCCTCTATACCTCACTCTATTATATTCTAATTCACAACAAAAAGAAGAGGGTCTTTTGGAATACTATGGGAACTGGTATTTTCTCATTTGGTTTAAGAATAAATTATAACCAGATACTTTTTCTGATCTCTTTGAGGTGCTGAAGTCTAGAAGTGAGTAGAAAGTATATTTTGAAGGTTGGAAACTTATCTTGGGTTAACAAATTCTTTTTCTGTCCCCCATTAATACACTCTATTTCCTTCGTTGGTCCTAAAACAGAATTAGTAAGAGGTGCCATATCTGCAAATCCTCACAAGTGTTGTTAGAGGAACATTCAGTCAATAAAGTGTCTGTCTCACATTTTAACTACATTGTGTTTGAATCCATTGGAGAGGCAGTTTATGGCTTCGTTTCTTCCCATTTCTGGTGAAAAAAGATCACTGCATTTTTATTGAAGAAGCAAAGTATAATTGCAATATTAATCCGTAAAAAGCTAGCATGTTCGCATTCATGCTAATTAGCTCAGATTTGTAAAGTGCTTTAAAAGCAGTAACACAACTGCTCACTAATGTTATTGTTATGTTATGATCCGAGCTGTCAGCTAAATGACTGCCAGGGATTCAAAAGAGTTCCCATTTGAAAAATAAAATGGCCAGTGATCAGATAGGAGAACCACTTTATCTATACAGAGGTGAGATAATAGATGAATGCAGACATAGACTTACTTATGGGCTACACTTGGCAGGCAGTGGATAGGCTTGAATTGTTCCAGGAAAACAAGCTGCATTTTATTTTATTTTCCCTCCCCAGTTCCCTGAAATCACATAAGGTAGCTACTGAAAAAGCTGTTCTCAATATGTTGTAAGGAACGTCTGCCAATGCACTTCTTACATTTTAATTACAGTAATGTTACATCCATCTGACATTATTTGGAAGGGAAAGACAAGATGCCAATATTAATGAACTCCTACTGTGTGCCAGCCATTTTACATACATTATTTCCTTATAGCTCTTGGAAGTAGGGAATTATTATTTCCACTTACAGATGAAGTAACTGAGGTTCAGAAGAGTTGAGCAATTTACCCAAGGAACGGTAGCTTATCGTTTTTTCCTGACATCGTGCTATCTTAGGTTAGGTTCTAATAGCATCATTTAGAATTGCATTTTTTCTTCTCAGCAACCCCCACTGAAAGGATTATGCCTCTTTCTTAACAGCTCCGGGAGGATGGGTATAGCTGGCCAGGCTTGGGTCACGTGCCATCCAAGAAGCCAGGTGGACTCAATTCCACCAGCATCACGTGGAATAAGGAGGCGCGGTGGCTCCCCGAGCAAAATAAGGGTACTGTTTCCAGAGAGAGGAAGAATGGAGGCTGGGTAAGTAAAACAACAGATGCCCACTATACTGCGCTGTGTTTCAAGTCCCCTCTGTTTCCTCAGGCCCTTAGTACAATCTGTGAACAGCTACAGGCTCATGTCAGCCCTACATCGGGCAAATTACTCAACCTCTCTAGACTGTTGCTTCTTCATTTATAAAACGACCTATGAAATAATCTCCTCCAGAGGTAAAATTCTTTCATCACATTCTTATTCGTTTCATGGACACTTAGGAACATTGTTGTGGACAAAACGGGGATGGAATTGTGGAAGTTTGCATGGGGTTGTGTACGGTTGGCTGCTTAGTTAAGGACGGGCCATAAGCAAAATATTCCCTCTGCCTGGAATCGGCAACCCTTCCCCCACTCCCAGCCCATCCACATTCTGGGGCGCTCTGCCGCTCTCACCCCCTCTCTCTCTTTCCCTCTGAAAGAGCTGGTTCTGACTCAGCTTTAGTCAACTGTTGCCATTTTGGAGCTCTGGCTCAGAGTTACCAGATCTTCTGATTTTTCTTTTAGGACAAGCCAGAAATCAAGATTAATTTGTGAAAAACAATTCAAATTAACAAAAAAAAAAAAAAAAAAAAAAAAAAACAACAACACTATTGAACCAAACAAACACTTATGTGGGCTGCATCTGACCTGCAGCTCGTGACTGTTGCCCTAAATCTTTCTTTTGCACTACATGTAACACTTCAGTTGTTCTTATTTTTCACAGGTCTGAATATGGCACTAGACTAAAGTCTTCTTAAGGGCAGGGAACATGTTTCTTTTTTTCTTTTTCTTTTTTTTTTTTAACGTTTTATTTATTTTTGAGACAGAGAGACAGAGATGAACGGGGGAGGGGCAGAGAGAGAGGGAGACACAGAATCAGAAGCAGGCTCCAGGCTCTGAGCCATCAGCCCGGAGCCCGACGCGGGGCTCGGACTCAGGGACCACGAGTTCGTGACCTGAGCCGAAGTCGGATGCCCAACCGACTGAGCCACCCAGGCGCCCCTCTTTTTTTCTTTTTTAAAGAGAGAGCGTGTGCACATGCAAGTGGGAGAAGGGCAGAGAGAGAAAGAGAGAGAGAGAATCCTGAGCAGGCTCCGAGCTCAGCAGGGAGCCTGATGCAGGGCTCAATCCCATGACCCTGGAATCATGACCTGAGCTGAAATCATGAATCAGATGCTCAACCAGCTGAGCCACCCAGGTGCCCCATGTTTCTGTTCCTCTTTGCATGCCTTGCATGTAGCACAATGCCTGACACATAATAATCACTTAACGATTTTTTGTTGAATGAGTAAACCAACTACAAAGAATAAAGTCAGAGATTTTTCTTTTAGTTGAATACAGAAAACTTACTTTATAAACATGTAATCAATGGATATTTTAAATGAGAGCTATATAAATAAATATACATATATATATACACACATACATGTATATAACGGTTGCATTATGATCCTGACAAAAAGTACACATCCCAACAGAGATAGGAAAAATTATAAACTTAAATAGATTCCCAAAGTCCTTTCTTATTAGTGAAAGAGATATATGAAGATGTATGAAGTTCTATTGCCTGCCTATTTATTTTGTGCACTGCCTATACTTTTGGAGGGAATTGAGGGTAGGAAGAAGGCAAATAACCAAGTTGAAAGGAAAAGTTTATTCTGTGTTTATTCTGAAGGGCTGTTTAAGATGAAGTGTAAACCTCTCAGTTCTATAGCTCACACATGATTGAGTGTGTGTACATAAAATCCAGTCCAATGTCCTTATTGTCTAGATAGCTCACTTTCTTTCTTTTTTTTAAGAGAGGGAAACAAATCATAAGAGAATCTTTAAGGTTTATTTATTATTCACACACACACACACACACACACAGACACACACACACACACACACACACACACACACACACAGTGCAAGTGGGGAAGGGGCAGAGAGAGAGACACACACAGAATCTGAAGCAGGCTCCAGGCTCTGAGCTGTCAGCACAGAGTCTGATGCAGCGCTTGAACTCACCAGCCATGAGATCATGACCTGAGCCGAAGTTGGACACTTACCTGACTGAGCCACCCAGGCACCCCTAGGTAGCTCCCTTTCTATATGAAAAGCCAGCTTCAGTGTTGTGTCCTTTCTTATATCTTCCTGACCATCCACATAAACCCCCTCCTCTGTGACCCTATAGCCACAAGTGTATGCTTGTGTCAGAGTGCCCATAACTCTGGCCAGTAATTGTCTGTGGGCCTGCCTGTGTCCACACTAGCCTGAGACCTCCTTGAGGACAGGGATCATGTCTGTGGTATCCACACCTATCACATAGTAGGTGCCCTATCAATGTTTGGATGAATGACATGTCCTCTATATTATGAAGCATCTTGTTATCTCAAAGCTTCAAGATATTTCGTTCAATTCAGTAAATGTTTATTGAACACCTACTATGTGCCAAACACTATTCTGCATGCTTGGGATATGCCAATAAATAAAAAAGCCTAAGTTCCTACCCTGATAGAACTTATATATTAGCAGAGGGGGAAAGAAAATACACAATAGACATAATAAATTAATTATATATTTGTTAGAGGTGATTTTTTTTTTAAAGGCACAAATTTTTAAAAAAAATTTTTTTTTCAACGTTTATTTATTTTTGGGACAGAGACAGACAGAGCATGAATGGGGGAGGGGCAGAGAGAGAGGGAGACACAGAATCAGAAACAGGCTCCAGGCTCGGAGCCATCAGCCCAGAGCCCGACGCGGGGCTCGACCTCACGGACCGCGAGATCGTGACCTGGCTGAAGTCGGACGCTTAACCGACTGCGCCACCCAGGCACCCCTGTTAGAGGTGATTGAGTGCTATGGAACAAGAAAAAAAAAGTAGAGCAGGATTTGGATCCCAAGTGCTCAGAGTGGTGGAGTGGTGCAGGTTTTAAATAGGAGTTTCAGTGTAGAGCTGTTGGGAAGGTAGCATTTGAGCAGAGTCTTGCCAAGCTGAGGGAGGTGCCAAACTGATGTCAGGAGAAAGTGTTCAGGTGGAAGCAATGGCCAGCACAAAGATTCTGGGCAGGAATGTGCCTGGTGGAGGCCAGCCGGGTGGAGAAAATGAACGAAGGGAGAGTAGGAGGAGAGGAGGCCAGACAGGTAAAAGGACCACATGCTATAGAGCTTTAGGTGTCATTGTAAGGACGTTACTTTTCATTCTGAGCAAATCAAGAAGTCATTGTAGCAACCAGTGAGATTGAAGATCGATATTAGCCATGGCAACCAGTGTCATACAGATATAACCTGAGAGCACCGTGCGTCTCTCACTCTCTGCACCAGAAAGTGCACACATGCGCAGTCTAGGAAAGCAAGGGTGTTAACACCCCATGAGACAAGGAGACAACAGATCACCAATGGGGAGCAAATCCCTGTGGGATGGAGCCCCAGTTGGCCACAGAGTGGAACAGAGCAATAACTTACCCTTGCCATGACTTTCCCTCCTTTACTATTACGCTCTTTCCAGTCCTTCTTCATAATCCTTGGGACTACTTCCCAAATACATGAGTGTCTGAAGCCCTGATCTCAGGGCTTTTTTCCTCAGGAAGCCCAAGATAAGACACTGTTGTTAGACCTGGGCTTTGAAAGTTGAGCAAGAGCTTTCCAAGTGTAGAGAGAGTGAAAGTGCACTCCAGGCAAAAGAAAACAAAATGCAGAAGAGAAGACAAGGAGGCATGGATGGTACAAGAAGACAGGGTGAGGGAGTTGCAGCAAGCTGCTGTGGCCAAAGCATGGGGTGTATGGAGGACATGAGCAGGAGAAAGCCAGTGGCAAGATTTGTTCGTTGAGAGATACCTGTCGGATACACTAGACTGAAAATATTGAAAAAATGGTACCCCAACGTTGTGTTTGTTGTTTGTCCCATAAGCATTCACATGGTTCTAGGGGTGACTGGCTGGTTCAGTCAGTAGAGTGTGCAACTCTTGATCAGGGTCGTGAGTTTGAGCCCCACATTGGGCATGGAGCCTACTTAAAAAATAAAATAAAATGCTATTTAAAAAAAAAAGCATTAATAGTATTCTTCATCTCTAGGAAATCAGTGGCCCATGGACTGAGTAATAACTGTGAGCCATGCACTCAAGACAAAATTGAATATTTGGGTGAAAGACCAAATTCTGGAAACTAACACTGCTCTCAATGTGCATATTATCAGCAGGTACATAAAACAAATTTACAGCCATTTTATTGTGACCAAAGGAGAGGGGATCCTGAAAAATTTCAAGGAAGTGAAGTAAATAGAAATGAATTATGTAATACCCATTATTATTAATTAAAGTTACATAAAATAGCAGTGCATTTTCATTGTTTTGTTGTTACGAACAAAACAATTTATAAGTGCGTCTATCTTATTTACCCTTAATTACCCACTTGGACATAAGTTCTTCCAGGGACGGATGGTACATTTCGGCTTGCAAGGAAATTTTGGACCTCTTTGTTTCAGCACTATGTTCTGTCTTGTGCAATAATTATCATATTTCATCGAATCTAAATTTCATTACCATGGATAGTAGCTATTCCCTTATTTTATGTGCCATTAAGAAAGAATAAGTGGTGTCAATTATATTTTGACATATTGTGGATTGTAACTGCATCCTGATTCCAGAGATTTGAGAAAACATATCACTTAAAATTGATGCCTGCAATTTCATTCCACCCCCACCCCCCGATTGTGAATCCCAGGGTGGTGAACAGTGATTTGACTTGTTCAACCTTGATTCTTTCTAATACTTGATACAGTTCCTGATACGTGTATGGTTGATATGTGTTCAGCAAATGTTTGTTGGATGAAACAGAACAGATTTCTATGTATCCTTACCCTCCTTGGCATAGGAGAGTTCATGGGATTAAAATTTCATCATCCAGGGCACTTGTCTGGCTCAGTCAGTGGAACGCGTGACTCTTGATCTTGGGGTTGTGAGTTCAATCTCTGTGTTGGGGGTAGAGATTACTTAAAAACAAAATCTTTAAAAAGAAATTCCATCATCCACCTCAGAAACCTGCAAAGTATCATGCAATAGACCCACTACGATTCAGCATCAACAAAAATATCATATTACCATCTTTTTGTTCATACTGACTCAAGATTTAACTGTGTGATTATCCACAATGTGTTTTATGTATGTTTGTTTCAATGCCATGGATTATGTTCTATCACATTCATAAGAAAACCAAGGACTTCTTTTAAAAAAATGGTTTAGGTAAATGTGGTAGTAAAAATAATTTTGAAAGTAGAGATATTGTGTTAATTATTTACATGTGAGGGTATATTTGCACGGCCACATGCTATCCCTAACTCTTCCAACCCTTTGAAAGGATTTACTTGGATAGAAAAAAACTGGACATCAAGGAACTATTCACATACATTTTCTGTGGTTTTCATTTAAGACAGGAAGGGGTTTTTCAAGGTTTTCCACGCTTTTATTTGATTTAATTTCATGCTCACTGGAGCCCATTTCCATCACAGTCACCGACACCTTGAACTTGCTGTGATTTTCCTCTGTTAAGCAGCCCAGATGATATTCAGAAAGATTCTTGGACTCTAAGCCCCATGTCTTGGAAACAGACCTCACGGAATTAGTGAAGATTCTAGGGCATTCTTCTTACTGAGCCGGCTAAGCCTTTGAAAATATACTATGGCCACTCGGATTTGCAGCTTTAGTGGACCTGCCGTGAGGTTCCAGAGACCTTGGAGGGCTCGGTGCCTGGGGTGCAGTGGTTACACCTCATTAGCCGCAGAGCAGGGGCTGCCTTCCTCCCTTTCCCCTGTGGTCTACATCTTCCCATTCTGGCTGCGGGGTCTTGGGAAGGCAGCACAGAGTCACTGAACTGCTTCCCAGGGGAGTCCAGACAGACGCTTCCCAGGCTGCAGAGGTTTCATCTTTATTTCTCCTTTGTCTGCTCCCATAGGAGTTCAGGTGGATCCTCAGAATGGCAAAGGTGATGCTTGCTGGGGTAGACAACGAACGGTGGAGTGCAAAGTGAACTGGAGGGAATTCTGGCTTTGCATTTATTAGCAGGGTGCATCTGAAAGGTGCTTGTTCCTGAGACCCAGTTTCACCATCTGTAATGGTGGGTCGGCATCCCTACCTCAGGGGGCTGTTGGAAGGATGAAATGATATGAAGCAAAATGACCTAAAGATAAGGGAAATGGAACAGCCCAGCCCAGGGTCTGGTGCGTGGTAGGTACTTAACAAACATGGCTGCCTCGGGCTACAGTCCGTCTAGGTTATTGCTGCGTTCCATGCACACAGGGCTGGTTTGACCCTAACGCCTGCTATAGGTCTGTGCCCAAAATAGCTCCTCCTTCAAATGGGCACTAGCCTGCCTGCAAGGTGTGGCTAAGACCACCAGCTACCAGCCTTTGCCACCTGCCCAGGGAGGAGAGCTCTGTGATTTCTGGTCATCATGGCTCTGTGCTGTCAGTTGTGGCCCGAGATGAATATCATGGCCTTGTTTGCTTACTTTATATCATGCAACCCTGCCCACATTCTCCCCACTAAATGAATAAGGCAGCCAAACTTTAAAGCTGCAGAATGATTAAAAAAAAAAAAAAATCTGGGTCTCATAATTCCCTTTCAGGTTGTGCAAGCAGGAAGGTTTAAAGTCACACGAGAACGATTTAAGGGAAAAGACACACTTGTTTCTGTTCCCGGCAAACACAAGCAGCTTGTGCTTTACTGGTCTGGTTTTCTTAAATGATCTTTCTTCCAGAAGGATCCATTACCCAGAGAGAGTATCTGTGTCGGGAATCCGCCAGCAGGAAAGTGACTCAGAGCAGCTCTGGAGTTCAGACAGCCGAGAGCGCCAAGCGGGCTCTGAGGCGTGCTTCCCTCCCGAGAGAGGCCGGCTTTTGATGTGCCTTTACCATGTCGTCATGCTCTACCCCGGGACTCCAAGTGAGGAAATCCCTACTGCATTTGTTTTCTTCCCTTCAGGCAATATGACCCAGTCAACGGGTAAGGTCCCTGCTTATTCCCCGTCTTCTCTCTTCCTTGATCTTCCCTCAGCTCTTGCTCCCCCTTTCCCCATATTTCTCCTGCCTGCTCTCTTTTTGGGTAAAATCCAAAGCAACGTGTCAACTCAGAGAGACTAGCTTTCCAACCTGATCTCTTACAAACTGTGTGACCCGGAGCAAGTCACTTACCATCTTGGTATTTTTTTGAATATCTTGAAAATGGGGGAACCATATTTTTCATGCATCCAAGCATTTGCAAACCCACTTATTAATCAGGTATCTACTAAACACAATTGGATGCTAGACCCTGGACTGAAGATACAGGGGATGTGGTTATAAAGATGATTAAAATACAGTCCCTATCCACCGGGTGATCACAATAGAGTGGAGAATAACACTCTGCTCACAGTGTTGCTTCAAGAATTAAAGGAAATAATGTAGTTAGAGGTATTTTGTGAATGTATAGAATTGTCAAACCACTATGTTGTGAACCTAAAATTAATACATATCATTGTATGTCAACTATAATTCAATTAAAAAATATTTTGTGAATGAAATAGTTCATTATGGGAAGTAAAGCTTCCTTTTAGTAACTTCTAAAACTTCTAAAATTTCTGCCATCAAAATATTTCCCTTGGGTTGACCCTAGACTTTCACATTCAATATAAAGTCCTGTTGGCACATGTGAGATGAAGCTTACATGGCCATTGTCTTACATATGATGGGCATTTTCACTCTTGTGCAGAGATTTAAAGTAAAAGGGCTCATATACATGGAGATGTCTTCCTTTCTCATCGCCATGCATTGGCAGATCAAGGCTGCTGTGACAGCTCCTTCCTGGGTCACTCTGTGGCTCCCCTGGAGGGATCCAAGATGGCGACATATAAGACAGCTACCCATGTTACAGCTGAAAGTCAGCCAGCAAGGCAGAGGTAAGAGGCAAAGTGGAGGGCATGCCTCTTCCCTTTGAGAAGTTGCCCACCTCCTTCTGCTTATGTCCCATGAGCCAAAACTTAGAATTTGGTGACTCCACCTACCTTCAGAGAGGCTGGAAAATGAAGCCTTTATCCTGGGTTTCTGGCACACCCCACATCCAATCTGTCAAATGTGTCCAGTGTCCAGCTCCTTCTCACCATTTCACTGCTTTCACTATGGTCCAAAGTCCCTGTTACTCTCCTTTGGAAGACTGTGATAGGGGCCTAACTGGTACCCCTGCTTCCACTCTTGCCTTCCCCTGAAATCTTCACTCAACACAGAATGATTCATTCAGAAGTCAGATTTTTAACTCTTCTACTCAAAAACCTTCCAATGGCTCATGAGGCTCTCTCGGATGGGACTCCTGCTACCTATGACCTCCTGCTCTCTTCCCTCACCTATTCCTTTTTTTGTCACTTTTGCTCCCTTGCTGGTCCTGAGGATGGCAGACACACTCTTGTGTGGGGCATTTTCACTGGCCATTCCCTCAGCCTGGAAAGCCTACCAGCTCAGATACTTACACGACTTGCTTCCTCACCTCCAAATCTTTGCTCGAATGTCGCCTTATCATAGAAGTCTACTATGACTACCCTATTTAAAATTGCAAGCCCCGTTCCCTCTCTCTGCACTACCAATCTACTTTATCTTGTTCTACATTTTCTAATATACAGTATACTCTCATTTACTATCTTTACTATTCTTTGTGCATCTTTTTTTGTTAGCATAACAGCTCCATGAAGGTAATTTTCTTAACTGATACATCCTAACACCTAGAACTGTGCCTGGTATCTACTAGATACTCAATAAATATTCTTTAAATATAAGATTGAATGAAAAGATGGAGTCAAACACAGTTCTGATGACATCATTTGAATGTTGGATCTACTGTGTCTGAAGCAAGATCATTTCTAGACTTCTCAGCTCCATGGGTCAAATGTTAATTTATCCAAGAAAAACTGTTTATTTAATTAAATCAGTTAGAGTTAAGTTTTTGTTATTTGCAAGGCAAGAGCCCTGACCTCCACAGGGAGCTAATATAGATTGGGAAATCATGGAAGACCTCTCTGAGGAAGTGACATTTAAGCTGACATTTGAAGAATGAATAGGAACCAGACAAACAAAGTTCAGGGAAGGAGATGGACAGTGCAGGGGAAACATTCCAGGATGGTGGGAGGTGAGAGCCCTGAGGCAGGCAGGAATTGAAAGCTGTCTGTTGAGATGAAGCCAAGAGGTGGCTGAGGCCATTATAGGGGCTTTGGAAGTATCAGGAAGTGTTTTTAATGGTATTATGAGGGCAATGGAAAGCCATTTTTGGATTTTAAGGAGAAAAGTGATATGACCTAGCATATTTTTCTAAAAGATCACTTTGGGTATTGGACAGTTAATGGATTATGGTGTGTGTGTGTGTGTGTGTGTGTGTGTGTGTGTGTGTGTGTGTGTGTTTGGGGGGGGGGAGTATTGCCAAAGTGGGGGAGCCCAGGGGTCCAGATGGGAAATGGTAGTTGTTTGGACATGAGTCGATGAGAGAAGTAGATGAAATTGAGTTATATTTTAGAGGTATAATCAACAGGATTTGGTGACAGATTGTCTGTGGGGGTGAGGAAGAAGGAGGCAACAAGAATAACTCCTAGGTTTTTGGCTTGAGCGATGCTAGGATGTAGGTGTCGTTTACTGAGATGCGGAAGACTGGAGCAGGAGCAGCCTGAAGAAGAAGCCTTGGTCAGAGGCAGCCTGGCCTGATGCAAGATGCCTCTTGGCTGAGTATAGACAACGATTTCTTCCATAGTCAGGCACTAATGTCTTGAATATGCTGGACAAGCAATTTACTGCAGCACATTAAAATTCCTTTTCCATGAGGGAAAAGCAAGGACAGCACTGTGTTTGCTTCATTTGTCTCTGCAGATAATGTGGTTGTTATAAATTCCCTGAAAGCCAGAACATGGTCCCAGTTAAGAGCTGGGTGATGCTGGGATCATGGTGTTAAGGGCGGCAATTGCCCTGGAGGTGTCTTCAAGATATATTCAAGATGGACCCATACAGACCTGTATTCAAGGTATAGTTAGAGGACCCCTTGCTGGGAAGGTTAAAGAAGGCCTCCAGCATCACCTGGGGAATCTGACTAGATGGTCTCTGTGGTCCTTCCAACCTTAGGGTTCTGTGATTCAATAGGTCAGCCAATGAGAAGGGTAACAGAAAGGAAAAGCTGGAAAGGATGAAGGAGGCCCCCTGAGATTAAACAAATTACTAAGTGGTCTTTAAGGATTAATTCATGTCCTCACACTAAGGAATTTACTCCCTCAGGGTAGTCTGCACTTTTGAGCCACCTCTGCAGGCTTATTGTCTTCCCAGTATCAAAATATAAATATACAAATGAAGGTTAAAATTTTGTAGTAACATAACAGTTTTGGAGTCTAAATTTAGGATGAAGCCAAGGAAGAGCATAGAGTTTATTGTTTTTGGAATAAGCAGGTTAGTTGTAGAGCCATAAAGAGTGAAGTTTGAATACCTACTCGGTCATTTCCCAGATGTGTGCTCTTTAACAAATGACTTAACTTCTCTTGGCCTCACTTTTTCCTCATGTAAAATAGAGGAATCTGTAGTTCTTGCCCCATATGATTGTTGTGAGGACCAACTGAAATTATGAATCCTGGCATGGAATTAAATGCTCAATAAACATTAGCCTTTGAGCAGTTGGAGCTCATATGAGCTGTTTTATAAACATTTTAGAAAATATAGAAGAGTTTGAAAAAGTATTTTTTATCACTTAGAACAGAGTTAACATTTTAAGGCTTTTTTTCTATTTTGTTTTGCTCTGTTTTGTACAATTTGTGTTACATTGTTATGCTTGCATTGAATTTTGTATTCTGCTGTCATGGTCTTCTTGGGCTGTTATAACAAAATACCATAGAGGGGCGCCTGGGTGGCGCAGTCGGTTGAGCGTCCGACCTCAGCCAGGTCACGATCTCGCGGTCCGTGAGTTCGAGCCCCGCGTCGGGCTCTGGGCTGATGGCTCAGAGCCTGGAGCCTGTTTCCGATTCTGTGTCTCCCTCTCTCTCTGCCCCTCCCCTGTTCATGCTCTGTCTCTCTCTGTCCCAAAAATAAATAAACGTTGAAAAAAAAAATTAAAAAAAAAAAAAAAAAAACAAAATACCATAGGTCGAGTGGCCTGAACAACAGACATTTATTTCGCACAGTTTTAGAAGCTGGGAAGTCCAAGATCAAGGTGCTGGCAGATTTGGTGACTGGGAGAGACACTTCCTGGCTTGCAGAAGGCCACCTTATCCATGTGTCCTCATATGGCTTTTCCTTGGTTCATATTCCTGGAGATAGAGAGATGGATCATCTCTCTCTCTTCCTCTTTTCATAAAGGCACTAATCCCATCATACGGGTCCCACCCTCCTGAATTCATATAAAACTAATCACCCTTTAAAGGCTCCACCTCAAATACCATCCATCATATTGGGGACTAAGCCTTCAATCTAAGACTTTTTGGGGGGGACACAAACATTAAGCCCATAACATTTGCATTTTTTTTGTATCTTAACATTATTAGACCATTAGCATTCTTCCTATTTGTCTTTTATTGTTGTTTCCCCAATAAGGGTTTTATTATTTTTAAATTATTTTATTATTTTTATTTTTTATTTTTTTATTTATTTATTTTTTTCAACGTTTATTTATTTTTGGGACAGAGAGAGACAGAGCATGAACGGGGGAGGGGCAGAGAGAGAGGGAGACACAGAATCAGAAACAGGCTCCAGGCTCTGAGCCATCAGCCCAGAGCCCGACGCGGGGCTCGAACTCACGGACCGCGAGATTGTGACCTGGCTGAAGTCGGACGCTTAACCGACTGCGCCACCCAGGCGCCCCTTATTTTATTATTTTTAAATGTTCGGGGTGGAGTTGCTCTTTCTGTAGATATTTTCCTGTTGTGCAGTACGATAGAGAGAGGATGGAATTGAACTCATACAGACCTGTTTTCATACCTTGTTTCTGCCATTCCCTGGCTGTGTAATCTTAGGCAAGTAACTTAACCTATAGAGGCTTCTATATAGTAGGCTGCTTCACAGGGCTGTGGTGCAGCTTAACTAAGCTAATGTATATTGCAATCACCATGTTAATGCATTTTATTAGAGACTGATTTTCCACCTCCAGCAATTGTGTTGCCTAAGATTTTGTAAATAAGGTGCATGAAGGATGCAAAATGCAACGGTGAAATTTGCCTGTGAGCTGAGTCACAAAAAATGTTCAAATTTTGTGCTTAAACTCGAATACTCAGAGGAGATGGCTATCAGAGGATGGTGTCCTCAGTGCCTCTGCTTTCCTCCCTCAGAAGAATGTGTATGTGTATATGCATTTCCTTGTTGGTACACGCATTATACAGCATTGCCACTCTCTGCTCAGGTGCTCCATCACTAGATGTACTCCCTTTGAGGAAAGGGCTTACAAGGATCTCACTTACAGTTATATGTCCAGGGCTCAGCACCTGACTCGGTTCAGAGAAGCCTCCCAATAAAGACATGCTGAATGAATGACTGGATGGATGGATGGACGAATATGACTTACCATTGTCGTGGAGAGAAGGCAGAAAACCACCACATTTGCCACCTTAACAGAATTTCCATTCTCCTTCTGTGTCATGAGCAACAAGAATGATTGGAAACAATACAACAATCACTAAAAATAAATAAATAAATATTGAAGGCCCAACAGAATTTAATAAAGTGGATGCACACTGTCATCTTCCCAGGGGCTGAGGAAATTAGAAGTCATATTTGAGTCATGTACAGGATGTGATGGCAGTCTCCAGGGCTCTTTTTATCAGCTTGGCTTTGGTAGAAAGTTTTTGTCATGATCTTTGTGGGAACTAATATAAGCAAACCATCAAAAGTGTCAAGAGAAAACCAGAAACTTACTAACCACGATTATAATTGCTTTAGCTTGTTTGGAAGTTTGAAGAAATTAAACACATTATTAGCAATGTAGGCAAGAGTTCCATATCAGCAAGGGTACAGGGAAAGTAGGAAGCTGCTCCATACCTAACTATTGCCCTACAGAATGTCAGAGCTATAAGGGACATAGGGGGTCTCTCTGAAGTGCCAGTCCCAATGCTCCCCACTAGTGGTTCTAACCCAGTTGAGTCAAAGAGAAGGAGGTCAAAATACCAGATCAAGACTGGAGAAAGTAACCTCAGCATGAAGCCAAATTGGCTTCCACTCACTTACCTACCCAGTCATAGACAGGCAAGATCAGTGAGGCAAGCAGCCTCCTCCCCACCCACCCCAGAACGGGCACTCAAATCACAGAGGAGACGGAAGAGAATGCTCATAGATCACAGAATGCGAAACGAGGGGTGGCCATGTGAGAAGAACAACCTTAAACACTTTACTCCTGGCCAGTACAAGATTGTGGACTAATGCAGTTTAAATTATTGGCAAACCAGCAACCACTCATAAGTTAGGAATAGGCGGAAAGACCAGGAGTTGTACTCCAGCAGACTGTTTTTGGCCATCTACTGCTGCTTAGCAAACCATCCCATAATGCAGTGGCTAAAACAACAATACAGTATTTTTTCTCATAGTTCTGCCTGTTGACGGCCTTAACTGGGTGGTTCTTGCTTAGAGTTTTTCACGTGGCTATTGTCAGAGATAATGGCTGGCATTGGACTCATCAGAAGACTTCTTCATTCATGTCTGGCACGTGGGCCAGCTGGGAACTAGCTGGGCATCTCTCCTCCACTGCCTTCTCTAGCTTGGGCTCCTCGAAGCATGGAGAACAGAGGAATCAGAAACTTACATGGCAGATGGCTTCCTCCACTGCAAGATTTCCAAGAAGCCCAGGTGAAAACTGCAAGGTTTCCTATGACCTAGCTTTGTAGGTCCTAGAACATGACTTCTGCTACATGCTGTGGTCAAGCAAGTAACTAAGCCCAGCTCAGATTCAAGGGGAGGGGATCTAGATTCCACCTCTCAGTGAGGAGGATAGCAAAACATTTGTGACCATCTTTAATTTTTACTTCTCAGAAGTTCCTTCCTGGGAACAGGAGGGCAGGGAGATGGAAGCTAACAATTATTGAAATACTCTATGTCAAGGGCACACTGCAAGTATCACTCCTCATTCTCACAAAGACCCAGCAAAGTTCAGTGTTACTATCCCCGTTTTACTAGTGAGGAAGCTGAGGCCCAGAAAGTGACTCTCAGGCAGTAGGCAGCGGAGTGAAAGACCAAACACAGTTAGGCCTATTTCCAAAATTTCTGTTCCTTCTGCTACACTACACTATCATACATACATTTGTTTTGAATCTCTCACTTTATGGAAGAGAAAACTGAGGGTACCTTAAATGCCTGTCTCCCTCTCTCTCTGTCCCTCCCCTGCTCGTGCTCTGTCTCTCTCTCTCAAAAATAAATAAACATAAAAAAATTAAAAAGTAGATACTGCGACACATCTACGTTTTAAGATGTACTCCATTAGTTGTTCTCAAACTGTGATGAAGGGCCAGTATTTAAAAAAAAAAATGTTTTATCTACTTCAAACTGATACTTTTGTAAAATATAATAAAACGGTTGCTGTAATGGGCAGTTGGGATAAAGGTTCCCAAAAGGTTACTCTTACTTTTTTTTTTAATGTGTTTTTTTTTTTAATGTGGAGAGAGAGAGAGGGAGACACAGAATCTGAAGCAGGCTCCAGGCTCTGAGCTGTCAGTACAGAGCCCCACATGGGACTCGAACCCACAGACCATGAGATCATGACCCGAGCCAAAGTTGGACGCTTAACTGACTGAGCCACCCAGGCGACCCAACTCTTACTTTTTTTAATGTTTATTTTGAAAGAGAGAGGGAGAGAGAGAGAGAGAGAGAGAGAGAGCGAGCACACAGGGGAGGGGCAGAGAGAGAGGGAGACAGAGAATCCCAAGTGCAGAGCCTGATGTGGGTATCGATCCCATGAACCGTGAAGTCATGCCCTGAGCAGAAAACAAGAGTCAGACGCTTAACGGACTGAGCCATCCAGGCACCCCAGTTACTATTACTTTTTGTACGTAACTGACAGAGGACAAGAAAGTTTGTAGATGAGCTCTGGTGGGTGGATCCCATTTTGAGTAGCACTGTATTAGATCAATTAATGTTCACAACCCTATCAGGTAGGTATTATTCAGAGTACCCATATTATAGGTCAGGAAGCTGAGGCACTGAGAGATTTAGGAATTTCCCAGTGCTCTGCTTCAGATCCAAGCATTTTGGCACTGTCCATGCAACCCTCTTGGCTGTAATGGATGCAGAATAAGATTTATAGTACCTCTAGAACATGAGCAGTCCGTTGGAAGAAATGGATAAATAATAGGCTAATTACTTTTTTATCTTGATAAAATTTTTATCATTGAGTAAAAATTTAGGGACAAGACTGTCACCCCGTTGAAATTGCCCTCAGCTCCAGCTTTTCAGGAATGCTCTCATTTTATCTCCACACAAACAGCGCACGTCTTGAAACCATGCAAGCCTCCAGTTCCTCATTCTGTCTGACTCTTAACCGGCCCTCATTTTGAAGAGGCCTGGGGGATGGGGGGCAATGACACTTCTTATCTCCAAGTTCAGCATCTTTTCGAGGACCATTTGCACCCCTCCTGAAGGAGTGCGGAGGGACATGACAAGTACTTAATTAGCGCATCTGTTCCCATGTCTGCTCGGTGAGCAGCCTGCGATCACAAACAACTCATTTAGGGGCACGTCAGTCTCTCCCCAAGAGGTACCACCCCCACACCATTTGTGGACCACACACTCTGGTGTGTGAATCACCTCCTAGGATGAGTGTCTGTTGACTCACTACTTGAGAGAGCTTCCTATTGAAGCAGCAGTTGCGCTAAAGCCTTGGAAAGAGAGAAAAACAACTTTTGAAGGAAATGAACAGTGTCCCTTTGTCAGCTGTGAAGCCATTATAGCTGGAGATGGGCCTCACTTCCCATTGGCAACAGCATCCACGTTTCTGCAGGCTCCTGAGGCCCGGGCCTGCCACAGCTCAAGGGGCAGCTTCCTGAGTGTCTCCAGTGGTGCCATTCAGAGGCTCTGAGACTGAATATTTAAGGGAGACATTTATTGAGCACTTACTGTATGCCAGGCACTGTATGAAATAATCAACATACACTATTATATTTTGTTCTTAAAACAAACAATAATGTGAGGTAGATGCAATTATGATTTCTACTTTGCAATTGATTTAAACTGAGGCATGGAGTGGTTAAGAACCTATCAAAAGTCAGAGAGCTGGAAAAGAGGAAGAAACAAGGCATTTTGGCTCTAGAGTGCTTGCTCTCAAGTGCTGAGCCTTAGTGAGCATTCAGCATTGGCACAGGTGCCTCATCACCCGAGAATTCTTCCACATTTATTGAATGCCTGCTTTTGCCTCACTTAAGCTACAGAGTGATGCAGAGAACATGGCATCACACTGGTCTGAGGACTTTGACCTTCATAGCATCAGTACGCCCACCTTGTGTTGGGATCCAACATCCTCCTTACAGAAGCTAGGGGAAGAACCAAAAAGACAGTGGATCAAAAACACCCTTTGCGGGCCTGGCTCATGGTAAATTCTCAACACATATCACTCAACCGTCCTTTTTCAAGACACACACGAGAAACTCAAAGCATGTGTAGCTGTATGAACAATATAGACACATGATAAACACTTTGGGAGCGATTAGAAGTCTAGTGGAAGCATGTTGCGTTTTAGGATAATGCAAATGGGAATTGTGATGAGCTTATAATTTTATGTGTCCTATCTAAGTTAGCCCTAAGAATCCTGTGAATTTGGTTTTATTTTGCCCACTCAATAGGTGAGGACACTCTGTGTACATGGTACCAAAGAAGAAAGTATATTCTGTGAGAGGTAGAACTTTGACATGCATAATTGTAGACTTTGTTTACTGGGTATCTACTATATGCTAGGTATGTTAATACACTCCACTGAGGTCTCACAATGGAAATTATCACTCACAATTTGTAGTGAGGAAACCGAAGCTAAGGGATATTAGGAGGCTTGCCTAAGGACTGAAATCTAGCATGTGTCAAAACTTATTTTGAGTCAATTGTATCTAAGCAGGCTTAGTATCATTTTGAAGTTTGTTTCAAGGTGTCCATATTATCTGCCCTTTGAGCACATTTTATGTTGTTTAGTCCTCCAGATATGTCATGATGAAAATAAAATTCAAGTATTTCTGGGTTTCTTCTGGAAAACAGGCTTGAGAGTAAAGGTGGTGGCTGAACACATCTGTGAATGCCAAGG
The DNA here is from genome assembly GCF_014898765.1 of Herpailurus yagouaroundi. NCBI lineage: Eukaryota > Metazoa > Chordata > Mammalia > Carnivora > Felidae > Herpailurus > Herpailurus yagouaroundi. The sequence goes on from NW_024412388.1 coordinate 47,944,783, forward strand.
CCAAGAGATTGACAATGGGTGAAATGCTTCACAAGCCACATTTGGTGCATCAGCCAAGGCTGACTCAGGCACAGGGAGAAGGTGTAGGACTGGTGGAATGATGAGAGTTCCATCTTTTCAGTTGGTTCAGTTGGTTGCAAGTTTTCTGAACCTCACTGCCCAGCTTTGGTCAACCCTAAGTATGGATCCCTCCAGCACAGTGATACACAAGCTTGGCGAACATGTTTGACCCAGACAAAATCCAGAAATTGGATGGAGTTAAAGTGCTGGCTCATCCGTTATAGCTGAGATTTTGTGTCATCAGATATATTTGCTATCCAACCTATGACATGTGCCACATGGGCAGCAGTTTGAGACGTTCAGTGAAGTTGAACATGAGGCTTGGTGCTGTTACCAGGTTGAATTGCCTGCAGAGATATGCTTCCCCCCATGGAAAATGACACCTGGGTTTGGCGAAATAATTTTTCTTTCTTGTTTTACTTACCATCTAATAGATCAAAAGTTTACAAGAAGACTCTTGGGACACCCTTCCACTATATGTGTGAGAGTCTGGATTTGAACCCAGGTCTGTGTGACTCTAAATGCCTGTGTTTGTCTTACATAGCTTTGCTCTTCTCTGACAATGTGGTGTTTAAGCTGAGTTGTGACACATGAAAAGGCACTTTTCCAGATGGATTAAGAGGCAAAGGGCCTTGTAAACCGAGGGCACAGAACATATATGAACAAGACCCTGGAGTTATGGGCTGAAGTGCCAAGACGATGTAAGGTTACACAGATAATGTAAGGGAGGACTTGCTCTCTGAAGTGTTTGAGAAGCACCTGGGTGGCTCAGTCAGTTAAGTGACTTCTGTTCAGGTCGTAATCTCCTGGTTTGTGAGTTTGAGCCCCGCATTGGGCTCTGTGCTGTCAGATCCTCTGTCCGCCTCTCTCACTCTGCCCTCCCCCTTTCTCTCTCTCAAAAACAAATAAAAACATAAAAAAAAAATAAGGGTTTGAATCCATTGAAATATGTTACTTTCCATTAATTCATTCATTTGGTAATTCAAAACATGTGTATTGAGTGTCTCCTATATGCCAGGTAACATTAGAATTAGAATTGAATTAGAATTGGAAATAACTAGAAACCTTTGTCAGAATATCACTGCTCCTTATATATAGAATTTCTTCTCCTTTTAAACAAACAAGTCTATAAAATGTTATCTCATAGGCAAACTAGCAGCAAAAGTCTTCTTTGAATGAAGCTGGTCTTTGAGTGAAATAAACCATGAATATTTATAATAGATTAAAGGCAAGCACATAAAATGAATATAAGCAGAAAGAAATCACAATACCTTTGGGCTGGGAAGGATCTTGGTTCTTGGGTGGTTCAACTTGTTTATTCTGCTGAAGCCCAGAGATGAAAGTAACCACTCAAAGTCTCTTAATCACCTGTACTGGCTCCATTCTCACTGCCAGGGTCTTACTTCAAAGTCTCATCAATTTATTTTTTAATTTTATTGATTTACTCTGAGAGAGTGAGCAAGAGAGGGGCAGAGAGAGAGAGAGAGAGAGAGAGAGAGAGAGAGAGAGAGAGAAAGGGAGAGAGAATCCCTAGCAGGCTCCGCGCTGACAGTGTGGATGTGGGGCTCGACCTCATGAAGAACTGTGAGATCATGACCTGAGCTGAAATCAAGAGTTGGATGCTTAACCAACTGAGCCACCCAGGAACCCCTATGTCTCATCAATTTTTACCTGGATTATTTCAATAGCCTTCTTCTTCTTCTTCTTCTTCTTCTTCTTCTTCTTCTTCTTCTTCTTCTAATGTTTATTTATTTTGAGAGAGAGACAGAGAGATGAGTGGGAGGGGCAGAGAGAGAGAGAGAGAAAGAGAGAGAGATAGAAAGAATCCCCAGCAGGCTCTGTGTTCTCAGCGTGAAGCCCAACACAAGGCTCGATAACATGAACTGTGAGATCATGACCTGAGCCGAAATCAAGAGTTAGGTGCCTGGGGCACCTGGGTGGCTCAGTTGGTTGAGCATCTGACTTTGGCTCAGGTCTGATCTCACTGTTTCTGAGTTCAAGCCCCGCATCGGGTTCTGTGCTGACAACTCGGAGACTGGAGCCCACTTCAGATTCTGTGTCTCCCTCTGTCTTTGACCATCCCCCACTCACAATCTGTCTGTCTCTCTCTCTCAAAAATAAACATTAAAAAAAAAAAAAAAAGAGTTGGGCACTTAATCGACTGAGCCACCCAGGGACTCCGTATTCCAATAGCCTTCTAACAGATTGCCCTGCCTACATGCTTGTCTCCTTCCATCCTCCACACAGCAGCACAGAGATCATTCAGAAAAGCAATTGCCTTATTTTACTTTGTTCCTCAAAACCATTCAGTGTTTCCATATTGCCTCGAGCTCTGCTTCTCGAATTGTGGTTTGTGACTGGGTCCAGACAGTGCTCAAAACCATAGGATAAACAGCATTACTCTAGAGTGTTCATTTTACTTAATGGCCAATAATTACAAATAGTATTTTACATGAAAACACTATAGCTTAATATAGATCAAGATGAAAACTTTGGGTGAGTTTAAAACATTCAAAGAATTTTTCTTGTAGGAGCTGCTGTCAGAACCCATGGGAGTCCAAGTTTATCCTTTTCTGCCATTAGGGATGTTTTAGTGGGAAAAGTCTATAATGTCCTGGACCCTAGGATAAATTCCAAGTATCCTATCCTTGATTTCTCCAGGATCTATTCATTTGTGTCTTGCTACCCTGTTCTGTTTAATGGGTCCCTTGAAACTCTACTCACCAACCATCCCTCACCATTTAAAACAACAGCTATGGTAGCCTTCAGGATGCAGTTAGAATACAAAATCACTGTAGATATCTCAAACAGGAATTAATTTTACATAGGAAATTAGATGCCTGCAAAGCCGTTAGAAGATTCCAGGGAAAAAGGTTAGGAAAACCACTGCCAGTGTTCAGGGAAGCAGAATGTATAGGAATTGCAGCAAAGTGGGTGATTTTCAAGAGGATTCCTGGCAAGACAATGGCTTTTGCTTCTCTTCTGCCTTTTAAATTTTGCAAGTATGCCTCTAATCCAGACTCTGTGTTATGGACTAAACTGTGACACCCCCTCCCATTCCCATGCAGAGGTATTAATACCCAGTATCTCAGAATGTGTGTATATTTGGAAATAGGGCCTTTAAAGAGGTAGTGAATGTAAAATAAGATCTCATGAGTGTAACAATCCAGTATGATTGTCCTTTTATAAGAAGAGATCAGGACACAGACACACAAAGGGAAGACCATGTGAAGACCCAGCGAGAAGGTGGCCATCCCACGAGCCAAGGAGAGAGGCCTCAGAAGATGCCAACTCTGCTGCTACCTTGATTTCAGACTTCCAGCTTCCAGGACTGTGAGAAAATACATTTCTGCTGTTTAAGCCACCCAGCCTGTGGTACTCTGTTATGGCAGCCGGAGCAAACTAACACAATCAGAGAGTAGGAATTTTATAAGACAGAGTTGCTAAGCTTCCAACCCCCATGTTATAAGGAGAACTTAGAAGGGCAAAAATGGTCCTGAGTTGCCAAGAGACAATCTGGCACAGCTGGCCTCTGTTGGGCACATGCTGAGAATCAGACATGGCATGAAGCACTTTGCACATGTTATCTCAATTTAGTCCTCAGATCTACCAATTTAAAGTAATTCCTTCAGCCACGCTGTGATGTACAGGTAGGAAAAATGAGGCTCGGAGAAGTTACTTCTCTACGGTCACCCAGCTGGTCTCTGGTAGTGAGACTCTGGGGCTGACCCCTGCAGACTCAGTCATTGCATGGCCTGGCTGCAAATGTGTTTTCCTCACTTGTCTACCCAGGGAACATCTGTGGGTCCTTAAGTTTATGTCACTTCCTCTGTTCCCCTTTTTTTTTTATCAGCGTCCCTATTCCCCACCCAATGCCACCCTCCTTCCTCCCCACAGAGCACACCATTTCCTCATTTATTCCCCCACAGTAGTATCACATATGGACTTCTATATTGCACCAAATAGTATCAAAGACCGGAAATGGCCAATGATGGGAGAATGAATAAGTAAACTATGGTGTATTTACTTGACATAATATTATGAAATAATATTATAAAAGTATATAATTATAGAAGTCAGTATATGATTGTAATGAAGCTTATAATAATTTTAACGACAGATTTGTTTTGAATAATCCTAAGAGAAAAGGCAAGATTTAGTGGGATCATATGTACTTAAAAAAATAAAATAAAATCCTAAACAGAAGGGAAAAAAAATGGAAGGAAATACTCTTAGCCATGGTTATCTTTGGGTGATTTTTTCCCACTTACTCTTGTTACTTATATTTTGCTTCAGAATTAGCTACAATGGAAATGAATTATATATATATATATATATATATGTGTGTGTGTGTGTGTATATATATATATATATATATATATATATATATATATATATAGTGGGATTTTGAAAAATCTGCATCCTCTACTAAAGAATGTTGCTGCCTATCCCCTTATTTTCTGCCGAGGGACACCGTTCAGAAGAATTCTCTGTGATGGGGAGAGAAAGGTCCACGGTATCACTGAAGCATTAAGAACATGGAGGCTCAAGACAGGAAGCCAAAGACCAAGGAACTTTGGGTCCTTGTTTTTCTCCCCCACAAGGTAAGTGGCAGCTCCTGAGGGCCTTCCCAGAGCAGCCTGGGCAATGTTGCTATATCTGTGGTGCCTGGGGTTGTAGGGAACTAAAGCCACTAGACCCTGCCCGAAACTGGCCCCATCTTGAATCTCCTCTAAAACCTCCCCAATAGTCTTCTAGACTTAAAATACACCTAGCAGTAATGAGGTCACACATTTGAGCCAGCCATCCCTGCTCCCTTGCCTGCAGCCAATTAAAGAGTTCAGCCAAAATGTATTCTTCTTCTGGCCATAGTCCTGGTTCACCCAAAATAAGGCTTATTCTTCATATGATACCCTCTATTACTCCATGCAAATCCTCTGTAGATTTGGGTTCATGAGACCAGAAATTATGTCTGTTTGGCTGCTGGCCGTGTCTGCATGCAGCATGTGACACAGAGCAAGCACTCAGTAAGCATAGAATGAATGAACAAGTGAATGAGTGAATGAATGAATATGGTCCGGGAATCTTGTCTTCTCCAGGCCAAATATCCCCAGTTCCTTCAACAGGTCTCCTGTGAGGTGGTTCCTGGACCCGACTCCACTTTCTTTTGGAAACCATCCAACATGGCAATGCTCTATTCAAATGTAGAATCAGCAATCCACACAATAGTTCTAGGATGGTTTGAGTGGTGCATAAGTCACAGGAACTGTAACTTTCCTCATTTGGAATAACCTATCTTTATGATGCAGCTCAAGATCTTAATAGCTGTTGACAAAGCCACTTATTTTTTTTTTTTTAAATCTGGGCTATGTTTTTCAGGTTTAAGGCCATGGTTGTAAATCCCAGCAGCACTGTGTCCCTACTTTGAACATTCAAGATACTCTGCAATGTAGTGTAAAAGACCTGGACTCTAACCATTAGAGTGATTCTAACTAATGTTGGGTACCAGGCTCACTCTGGGCTAAGCATTGTGTTAAGTGCCTCACACACATATTTGCAATTCATGCAGTAGGGGGATTGAGGCTTAGGAAGGCTAAGCAACTTGCTTAACCTTGTCTCTACCATTTAATTGCCAAGAAACCTCGAGCTGGTCACTCAGAGTCTGTGCTTCATTTGCCTTATCTGTCAAATGAAAATAATAATACCTGCCTTTGAGTGTTATTGGAAGGATTTATTAAAAGGATGCAGTGAAAGTAACTATTAAAACCTAAAGATTTGCAACACATTATTATAGGGCTCTGATTTTCCAGCACACAGTCTTGAGACCTAGACTCCAATTTCCTTTCCTTGCCTGAGCATTCCAGATTGCTGTCAGTTGATGTAACAAATGTTTTCTTCCTTTCTCGAATCCTGGCCTTTTTGTAGATTAAGAGTAATTACTCCCAAATGGATACATGAAAGTCAAATTTATGCCTAACATACATCAAGCCATCCATAAATATGCATTTATATTTTATTTATTATTCTTCATTACATCTATTTCCAGTGAAAACAAACAAATCCACTCTTCCCAAGTGTTAAATGATCTCAGACCCAAAGGCATCTTTCTGCATTACTCTTCCAGCAGAGGGCACTGTTTCTCTATAAAGCCAGTGGTCTTCTTTCAAACAAGATCATCAGATTTTGCAGAGGGATACAATTTCCCTGAGACCCCAGAAATAAATGCACAGCAAAGTACTAGGAATGAAAAATAGGAAAGATGCCATTTGAATCTACTTCCCAAAGAGAATTTTTAGTTAGTGCATGAGTGCCAATGTTTGTGTTTCATATTGGGTCAGTTTCCCTCATTTAGAAATCACAGAATGTGATTAATCCTTAGAGACCATTTAGCTCACAGATCACAAAGAAATAGCATGTGGGCTAAATTCAGTCCACATTCATGTTTTTTCCCCTACATTATATTATCATCATTATTAGTATTATTGTCAGACTAACATTAGTTTAAGCAGGAGATTGAATATAAAATAAAGACTTCTTAGCATTTCTTTGAAAATGAATCAGAAGCTCTCATAACCCTGAGCCCACAGGCCACCACAGTGACAGTTGCCTGGAATGCAACAAATTCCACCCTTTTGGACAGGGCATATTTTTGCTCCTTCCCTATAGTCCCTACCAGCCTGTCCCGTGGGTGTACATCATCTACCTAGACCGAAAAGTACTTGAGTTTGCAACCTTCAGATTCTGGTCCAACTTCTTCATGCTACCAATGGGAAAAACAAAGCCCAGAAACACGAAGGCCCTTGCTCAAGGTCATACCACAAGGAGGTGCCAAGACCAGGCTAGATACCAGGCCTCCCAAAAGGGCTTCTCAAAAATGAAGATTGGTCTTGACGCTTGCCCATGCAAGCTTCAACCCTTTCCTCCTCTCTCAGAAGGCTGGTGCTCCCCAGTAGGTAGGTGGGACCACAAGAAGGTTCCAGACGGTGTAAGATGCAAGGTGAGGCTTTGGAGGGCAAAAAGAGAGAGGGGACACTCAGTTTTGCTTCTCAGACTCTTGAAGAAATCAGGAGTGGAGGGGACAGGACTTGGAGAGCACAGAACCAAAAAGACTTAGCTCCTCAAAATGTCTGGTCTTTGTTTCCTCATCTTAAAATGGAAGCACTATTACCTTGTGTAGTTTGCATGAAAATTATTCATTCTGTGAGTAGAGCATCTGTGATCCCTTCAATTATTGACTGCCTACTAGACAGAAGTGCTAAGGGCATAGCCCTGCCTGGAATGTGGGGAGTCCTCAGTAAATGGCAACAGTTATTGAGGAGGAACAGGGGAGACAGGATCTCTGTTACTCCATGCAGACTCTATGCCTTTGGCCTCAAGCCCTCCACATTCCATTAGCTTTCTTCCTAAACCAGTGGTTCTCATCTTGGCTGCACATTAAAATTTCTCGGGGTGCTTTTGAGGCCCAGGCTGCCTCCCAGACCAAGTGAGTCAGAATCCCTAGAGGTGGGATCCAGTCATCAGTGCTATGTAAAGTGGCTCGTGTCACTGCAATGTGCAGCACAGGTGAGGACCACAGTCCTAGATCCTCTCCATACCTTGCCACAGCTCCAACCCTCTTCCTTACCTAAGAACCACCCTCGGTATGCACTTCCCTACCTCCAGTCCTGCCCCTGCCCTTGGACTCTGGGTAGATTAATTACACCCCTCCGAGCCTTCTTTTCCTCATCAGAGTAACAAGAGTGTAGAGGAGACAGTTGGTAGCTTACCGGCATCCATGACCTCCTTTTCCTCTCCAAGAAGAAGGCTGACTTTGGAAGCCGACCAGCTCCAGGGGTAGGCCTGGTTGGCCTAAGGGTTATTCAATCATCCTCCTTTAACAATGATTGGTTTCAGGATGAGACTGTGGACCCACACCTGTTAGATAAGATGTGACAAGAGGCTTCTAGGAAGTGTTTTTCTTGCTCTTAAAAAGAACAAGAAAGGCACCTTGTGTTATCTTGATTTGACACTTGAAGCTGCTGCCATCATCTTGTGACCAGCCAGAGTGCTAAGGCAGCACAGGGGCACAACATTTAAAGATGAATTTTAGCTCGAGGGGCACCTGGGTGGCTCAGTCGATTAAGCGTCCGACTTTGGCTCAGGTCATGATCTTATGGTTCATGAGTTCGAGCCTCACATCAGGCTCTGTGCTGACAGCTCAGAGCCTGGAGCCTGCTTTGGATTCGGTGTCTCCCTCTCTCTCTGCCCCTCCCCCACCCCCTCAAAAATAAACAAACATTAAAAATTTTTAAGAAAAAGATGAATTTTAGCTGGAGTTTTTTAGAAGATTAAGTTACAAGGATGGTGAGTTGAAAACTAGTATTTACTGAGTCCCTATCATGTTCCAGATCGTCTATTACATCCAGTATGATATGTGCTTGCTCATGTAATTCTTACAACTGTGGTCTGGCATGATAAAGTACTCAGCCTATGGAGTTAGATCAATTGACTTTAATTTTAGCTCCATCTTTTAGGAAAATGGCTTAAACGCCCTAAACCTCAGTTTTCTTATCAGTGAAATGGGAATTATGGAATCTATACAGCATGGGATCATTGGAAGGATTAAATAAATGAATTAGGTAAGCAAAATAATGCATGTAAATAATCTAGTGCACCATTAAGACTCTACAAAATCCAGGTGTTACGTTAAAAAAAAAACTCTGTAAAGAAGGTTATTACTATTATTACTGTTCCCTCCATCCACTCCTTACCTATGAATAAAATGTGAACCACAAAGCCCATTGACTTGCCTAAGAATCCACAGTATGTAAGCGGCAAAGCTGAGGTTTAAACCTAAGAATTCTTACTCCTGATCTGTTGCTTGTGCCCTTCCTCTCTTCTCTGCCCGCCAAGCTGGCTGAAGAAATTCCAACATTCTCCAGCAGAGAGTGGTGCCTGGGGAATTCTTCCACAAACACAGGTTTGCAAGCAAACCAGGTGAAACGGAGAAGCTGAGCCTGAGGCATGGATATGACTGAATAGCTGTGAAAGGCAAGGAGCCCTTCAGCAGGACACTTACTCAGTTTGCAAATAACAAAGGATCATAGGACCATAGACTATCAGGGTTCAAAGAATCCTTTAGAGATCAAATAACCCAACCCCATTCCATGTTAGAATTCCAAGTTGATCACCCCTTGAAATGGGGGCTTCCTACTTTCCAGAGCAGGGCAGTTTTAATTCTTAAGAAGTTCTACCATTTGTTGAGACAACATTTGCCTCCCTTGAACTTCTATCCATTGTTTTAAAATTCTCATTCTTTTGCTACATGGTAAATAGCCCTTTGGAAACATGGTGATGACAGCTCATTCACCTGAGTCTTCTCCTTCTAACCTCCAAGCTCCCCCCTCCCCCAGCTTTCTCAACTGATCCTCTAACAGTTCCAGTTGTTTCCAGTCCCACCACCATCCGGACCCCTCTTTTGATATAAGGAAACAGAAGTGGAATCAATACTCAGGGAATAATTTTCAAACACTCAGAGCTGTTCAGCAATGGATCAGAGGTTGATTTGCAATATTAATGCTCGTATGTAAATTATACCTAGAAAAACATTGGGTGAGGGGGAAACAATTACCTCATGTGGTGGACATCTATTTTTGTTTGTTCAACGTCCATACTATCTCCTATGGGACTAGGATTAAAATTCACTTGGGTGAAGGGACACATAGGTGGCTCAGTTGGTTGAGCATGGGACCCTTGATCAGAGCATGATCTCATGGGTTACGGGATAGAGCTCTGCATTGGTCTCCCCACCAAGCATGGAGCCCGCTTGGGATTCTCCGTCTCCCTCTCTGCCTCTCCTTCCCCCCCCAAAATAAATAAACATTAAAAAAATAAAATTCAGTTGAGTGAATGGTGAAAGTCCTTTGGATACAGTCTGGCTATTGGACAGTTGGCAAGGCGCCCTACTCCTCTCTAGCCATAGCGGAAACGCGGCCCTTATTGAGTTGACCAGAACTTCCCTTCCTGATTGAGCATGTGAGTGGTATGAGCCACTGGTTGCCACAGGGGCTCTTGGACAAGCCGCTGTGTAGTTCCTGCAAAACCCCTGGAGCAGCTTACTTCCTCTTCCTGTCTTTCTAACCCTGTTTCCCCACTTTGCTTTTGAAATTTTGAATTCCCTTGTATTTGCCAAAAAAACTCCTCTCTGGTATGTGTTAACCAGATGCAGTTTCTGTTGCTTACAAGTAAAGACTCCTGCTTTACATGGTAATGAAATAAGGGGACAAATAATCTTATGGAATATTAGTTAAAAAGTCTCAAAATATAGATAAAAATAAAAATAGTATTTACTCTATATTATTATATTTTTTGTATATGCTGTATTTATTGTGTATAATATATATGTATGATAAATATTTTTTCTTTTAATTTTTTAAATCTTTTTTGTTTATTTATTTTGAGAGAGAGAAAGAGAGCACAAGATGGGGGGGTGGTGCAGAGACAGAGGGAGAGAGAGAAAGAATCCCAAGCAGGTTCTACGCTGCCAACACAGAGCCCGGTGTGGGGCTTGAACTCATGAACAGTGAGATCATGACCTGAGCCGAAATCAAGAGTTGGATGCTTAACTGACAGAGTCACCCAGGCACCTCTTTTAATTTTTTTAAAATTAAGTTTTTATTGTAAGGTAACATGTGCCCATTGTAGAAAATTGGGAAAATACAGAAAATCACATATTACATATTACCTATATAAAATTATTACTTGGCCGCCGAAAGTGTGAGTCTATGCCTGAGGGCAGAATTTATGCCATTCTACATTAGCCTGGCTTCTTGGTTACCTTTTGGTCTGTTTTTATTTCACTGGGAATGTGGGCCAGTGCTTATTTTCACAGCCAAATTAATTAATGAGAAAATCCTCAGACTTTCCATTTATCACTTCCAAACACCCACTTTTGATGAGTCAGTTGCCATTTGAACAATATAGGATAATTTTCAAATTAATTAAAATGAGACAACAATACGGCCCATTTCTTACTCAAGTATCTCCAAGGGATTCTGACTTCATTAATCTTTGGACCACCACTCTCCAAGAGAGAAAGGACATTAATCACGTCTCTCCCATGGGGGGTGGGGGAGGGACAGGACCCAGAGAGTGAGCAGTTTGTCAGTTTTAGAGAAGTGCTAGGGTAATTGGGACTATCTCCAGCTACGAGTCCTTCTCATTTTTTCCCTCCCCCAGACAATCAATCAGTCATATTTATATATTTAGTGGATACCTATTATGCCCTAACTGTCTTACGAGTACATAGGGGAATGGGAAGCACAAACAACTGTGGGCTGTAGTTCCCATCTCCTTTCAGCCCAAGTAGCAAGAAACAGATGCGTAAGGAAACAGCCGCAGAGATAATACCGCGGTGTTCATTAAGCGGAAAGCAGCTGCTGTTTTCTGAATGCAGTGTAAAGTCAACTTTCTTAGCATTTGTGCCTTTTCTCTGCTTCTGCAAGTATTTTTAGTATCTGCTATGTACCAGGCACTTTCACATAGATCTCTTCTCTTAACACTCACAACACCCCAGGGAAGGAGGCCCCCACATCTCCGGCCTGCAGATGAGGGCGTGCAGGTCCCCCAGCCGGGAAGCCCTCTCCCTCTGTCCACGCTCTTCCTGTGCGCTAGCATGGCCTAAGCTCGGGCGTGCTCAGGTGTCCTGTGCCCCTCTCTCCGGCCGGCTCTGTCTCCCCCTCCTGAGCTTGAGAGTCGTACCCGGGTCGCAGCGGGCATCTCCACCTAGATGTCTTGCATGCACGTCGAACTCAGTATGCCTCAGAGCAGACCCTTCTTGTTTCATCCCCCAAGCCCATCTTGCCTCTTTCCCTTCTAAGTCCCAGCAGATGGTGCGGTCCATTGACACCCTAGTGGGAATGCTGAGAATCAGCCTTGATGCCTCTCTCTCCTGCACGCCCTCCCCCGTTCCGTCAGCCATCATTTCGACTTCTTTCAACTATTTCAAAACTGTCTCTTCTCTCCATCTCCACGACTACTATCCAGGCTTCCCCCCTTTATCTGCTACTTACTGTGCCGGCTCATCTCTTCTTCCCCAAGCCACACCCCTCTCTGACCCATCTCCCATGCTTCACAATGGGATTTTCATCAGTGCACATACAGTCATGCTACTCGCTTGCCTAAAAATTATTCCGTGGCTCCCCAATGCCCAGGCTACAAAAGCCAAACTTCTATCTATATCATAAAGGTCCCCCAGGATCTGTTTTCAGTCCACCTCCCACCTTCTTTCTTTTTTTTTTTTTTTAATTTTTTTTTCAACGTTTATTTATTTTTGGGACAGAGAGAGACAGAGCATGAACGGGGGAGGGGCAGAGAGAGAGGGAGACACAGAATCGGAAACAGGCTCCAGGCTCTGAGCCATCAGCCCAGAGCCCGACGCGGGGCTCGAACTCCCGGACCGCGAGATCGTGACCTGGCTGAAGTCGGACGCTTAACCGACTGCGCCACCCAGGCGCCCCATCCCACCTTCTTTCTAATGCTCTATTTTTTTTCTGCCTGAAGACTTTCCCCCTCCCTTCACCACCTAACTCCCATTCATCTGTCAAGATCTAGCTAGGATACTATCTCCACTACAGGAAACCTTCCCTGACCCCCAAGATGGAAAATGTCTTGGGGCGGAGGGGAGTGAGATTAGGCATTTATTTCTCTGACACTTTCCCTGTATGGTCACCCTGGGTATGAACTTCAGCTGTCCGCCACTACACCTTTCAAAGTGATCTTCCCCATGTAACTCTTCTCTTCCAGGTTTCTTTAGCCTGGAAAGATACTCTCCCCTATTCTTTTGGACCTGGGGTGGTCACAGGACCACTGCTGCTAGTTCTGGGTCCGTGCATTGCCCCTGTGAGTCCCCTACATCCTGCCCACATGCTTGTACACAAAGGATTCCTTTGTAAGTAAACTCTCCTTGAATTATCCTAATTTGGGCATCCCACCTGTTTCCTATAGGGACCCTGTCTGACCCACCAGTATTTTGCAAATTTCAGAATCACATTTCCCTCTGTTATCATTTCAAACTACATTATCTTCATTTGTGATTGATCTTTTATTGACCTTGGTTTGTAACTCTTTTGGCTTAAAGCTGGGGGCAAAACAGCTTTTCTATCCTGTTTGTTGAGAGAGCAAAAAAGCTCTAAACATTCACAACTTTTATTTCCAGTATACAGATCTTATCACAGAAATTGCACCAAACCATGTCTCTCTCTCTCTCTCTCTCTCTCTCTCTCTCTCCCTGTTAGATTATGAGCTCCTTCCTCAAGGCACAGCTCTGTGTCAGAATAGAGTAGAAACTCACTAAATAGTCCATTAATGAATAAACCACTAGTAAGCACTTAATAAATATTCGTAGAGGACATGAATTGGGAAAGAATTTGAGCCCCAAATTTGAAAGCCTCAGGGACTGCAGTTGTTAATAAGTGAGACCCCTTTTCTCTTTTGTCCCCACGCCAGGATACTGGAATGTTATTTTGCCAGACTTGGGAATTTCCTGAAAGGAGTTAAAAATATCTCTCCTACCCAGAGCACCTTAGGAACGCATCCTCTGAGAAAGCACGCTGCTGGAGAAGAACCACTAACCAGGCTCTCACCCCCATCTTCTCTCCCACCCCCCGTCCCTGCACCCCTTCGGATTTGACAACTCTGTAGGAAACCAATTTGCTGTTAATCACAAGGGAGTTTTATTTACTCTGTTGAAAGAATTGAAAAGCAGTCATTTTTATTAGTGCCACAGCTGGTTCTTCCATCATGGAAGAAATACAATTATGCGTCTTCCTATGGCTGAATGCAGACGGCTACAACCTCATTATTCATTCTGGTAGGAAGCAGGCCTTTATAATGAGCAGGGGAAAAAATGCACTGACCCCTCATTTATAAAGGGAACAAATCTTAGTTTCTGGAATGACATCGCCACTGCCACCATAGAAAGAAAGGCTTTTTATTTTTTTGGTTACATAATAGGGAGCGATAGCTTTAGAGGCCCGGCTGAGGCAGTCATTATGGCAGAGTGGAAAGAGTGTAGACTTTGGCCTTGGGCCAGCCTGGGTTCAAACCTCAGATCTGCTTCTTATCAGCTCCGGATAGAGGGCGTGTTAATTCTTCCGAGCCTCCATTTTCTTATCTGTAAATTGGAAATACGGGTATCCCCTGCTTTCCCAAAGTTCGTGTTGTGCCACTTTGCTTTCGTGAAAGACCTTACATGAGTACTCGTTTTTGCTAACCGAAAGAAACCGGAAGGGGAGTTTGTCGCTTCTGGGAATAAAAGCAAAAAAGCAAAAAAAAAAAGCAATCAGCGTTTGTTTTGCAGCGTGCACCTGGCAAGGCCCGTGGCACCGCCAGGCGCCTTCCCCGGCACCTCAGCGTCAAGCCGCCCGAGCTGTGAACGGTGCCTGTGAGCACTGTGAACTGGGGAAACTGCAGTAACTGGGCATCCTCCCAGGGTGGTAGTGAGGATTGGAGGTTAAATTCATGCACACGGAGCCCAGCTCCCATCACGACACGATCTGGCCCCTGCCTACCTCTCCAGCTGTGTCTCCCGCCCCCCAAAGCTGCCATCTCTGCTGCAGCCATACGGAACTACTAACAGGTCCCCAGAACCTGCCCTGTTTGTCCATGCTTTCTCGGACTTTGCACATGTGTCCTGCCTGCCTGGGTCACACGCCCTCACTTTGCTTGTTCATCCGGCAAAGTTCTTTCCTTAAAAGTGACGGTTCCTCTGTGAAGCTTGTGCCACAGTTCCTCCCCTAGACGGACACAGCACCCCACTCTGTTCCCATCACCCTTCTTTGTAGGCACCCCGCTGTTGCCCACGGCGACGGACTCGTCTGCTTACGTGTTTGTTGCAAGTATCAGTCCGTGAGCTCCTTAAAGAGCAAGACCCACGGGCTTTCCCTCCGGGATGCCCGTGCTGGCACAGCGCCCACCAGAACTGGTGGTCCCTAAGTGATTTACTGAACACATGAAGGCGTCAGTACAGCACTTACCGCCTTGCATGGATGTGGCCGACTCTGTTGAGTGGTTATGTTTATACCATGTTTAACCTTCCCCACTTGCCTGCTTCCACCATAGAAACACCCCAGCCGTTAGGGAATTTAGGAGAGCCCTGTCGCCCAGTTTCAGCCAAAGAGAAAATGGAAGAAGTCTTTGGGGGGATACTTGTTTTTGTTCTTAGATGCCCTACCTAGATCTTGGTATAGCTTATTCAACTCTAAAAGCTGATTTGCCTTTCCGTGGCCTCATCCCTTGACATGATGAGCAAAGCATGGCCTTTGGAATCAGACAAATGAGTTGGATCTCCATTACTCTGTTTCCCACAAGCAACCTGACATGATGGGTCTGAATACTCGCCTGGGAGGGAGGCAGACAGCCTGGGTTCCAGTGCTTTTCAAAAAAAAAATTTTTTTTAATGTTTGTTTACTTTTGAGACAGAGAGAGACAGAGCATGAACAGGGGAGGGTCAGAGAGAGAGAAAGACACAGAATCTGAAGGGGCTCCAGGCTCTGAGCCGTCAGCACAGAGCCCGATGCGGGGCTCGAACTCACAGACCGTGAGATCATGACCTGAGCCGAAGTCGGACGCTTAACCGACTGAGCCACCCAGGCGCCCCTCCAGTGCTTTTCAAAGGTGTTTGTCCTTGGGCAAATAATCTAATTATCCAGTTTCTTCATCTGTGAGGTCAGGAGAGTAAGAGCACCTACCTCATGGAGTTCAATAGGTTAATGAATAGAAAGTACTTAGAATAAAGACTGACACAGACTTAGGACTGTATTGGTGTCAGCACTATTTCTTTTTATTAATAATACTGGTTGTGCAGCCTTAGGCAATTTCACACGCTTTCTGAGATTTGGTGTGCTCATCTATAAAATGGGGGTTTGGGAAGTGTCTGCCTTGCAGGTTGTGGTGAGGATGGCAGTTCAGGTGTGTGGAGCACGGGGGGCAGCCCCTGGCACGAGGCCACAGCTGTGCCAGGAGGGAGAAAAGACAGCCCTGAGCTCTGGGAGCCGGCCTGTCTGCGAGTGTCTGGGCACACTGGCATTCTTACCTTTGCTCCTCATCACCCTCCTCCCTTCTTACCACAAAAGACAGAGAGGTCCCTCCTCCCGAGTGAGGCCAACTGCTGTCCCTGAACTCCGGGCCCCCTCCCCTCTCACCTTCTCAGAGACCTTCTGCTATTCCGCTATTGATCTGGCCCCTGTTCCTTTTTTTTTTTTTTTTTTTTTTTAGTTTATGTATTTATTTTGAAAGAGACAGAGACAGTGTGAGGGGGGCAGGGGTAGAGAGGGAGGGAGAGAGAAGGAATCTCAAGCAGGCTCCACAGCTGGCAGTGCGGCTCGAACTCATGAACCTTGAGATCATGACCTGAGCCAAAAGCAAGAGTTGGTTGCTTAACCAACTGAGCCACCCAGGTGCCACCGGCCCCTCTCCTTTTAGCCTTTTCTTTCCACTGGCTTCTCCCCAGAAGCATTTAAATGGGCTTCAGTCACTTCCTTAGAGCAAGCTTGACTACACACACACACACACACACACACACACACACACACAGCTTAAATCCCAGCTCTCCCCTCAGTGCTTTTCTTCTCTTTCCATCTTCCCCTAGGCAAACTCCTTGCAGTATTTGTCTGCACAACCTGTCTCTACTTCCTCAACCCCCACTCACTCCCCCCGTTGGTGCAGCCTTTAACAAGCAGGGTGACAAGCTGGAGTCTAGAGGAAGCAAGGTCAAGACACAAGGGAGTTGTTTCCATCCTGAAAAGGGGACCTAGAGAGAGGGTAGAGAGGGAAGAGGATGTGATAGAAGCTCTGGTCAACCAAGAACAGAATTGCCCTGGCCCCTGCTGGCCCTCACCACCTCGCGTGCAATCCAGGCTCATGCATGTTGGGGGAGCCCACGGCAATCCAGGCTCATGACACGTAAGGTTCAGCTGCCTCACACGTTATGTGCCCTCTACCTGGTGGGCCTGACTTCTAATCAAGCCTGGCCCACCCAGGACTAGTTTCTCTGTCACCTTCCAGCTGACAGCCTTCCTTACCCATGGCTCAGTGAAGTCTAAGCAGTGCCGAGAAGAGAAGGAGGCTGAGAAAGTAAAAACGTGTAAGTGGAAGCAAGTTCTAATATTTTTCCTGTGTGTTTTCTTTCTGCTGTTTCGTAATCATCCATAATCATAAGAGGCCAGGGGCAGGCGCCACCGACCTTATTCTAATGTGTCCCCCCCCCCGCCCAGGGAAATCATACAAGAACATGCGGAATCGTCCGGCTAGTGTTTGTGAAGCAGACACAAGGCTCTCCCACATGCCAAAGCTCAGTGGAATTTCTTAGCAAAGATAGGAGTTCAAGGCCCTTGCCAGCCCAATTTACAGACAGGGAGACTGAGGTTCACAGAGGATCAGAGTGAGTGGCAGCAGCTACCATTTGCAGGGCCCGGCCTGGCTGAGCATTTTGAGGATATTATCTCATTTAGTCGTCAGAGACACAGCCTCTTACACAGGTGTTATGCCGCTGCTCACAGAGGAAAAGCATAGAATTTGGGAGAGATAAGGCTGGCTCATGCTACTTCTAAGACGGGTGAACTTGGGTGACCCTCTTAAACTCTCTGGGCTTCAGTTTATTATCTATAAAATGTCAGGGCTAGATTGAACGGGCTGGAAGGAGCGTTCCAAATTGAACTTTCTTTGGCCTCATAATTGCCAGGCATCTCCTCAGCAGGCCCAACCTTTAGTCAGCTCTCTATAAGAGAGCAACAGAAAACAAGTTATAATCAGATAGCAGACCCAGATCCAGCGTCGGCAGCGGCATTTATGAGCTTTGTGGCCCTGAGAAGTTCACTGACCTTTCTGAGCCTCAGTTCCCTCATCCGTAAAAGTGGGTGCTCCCCGGATTGTCAGGAAGGTAAAGCAGGGTAGAGCATATGAAGTTACTTGACACATAGCAGATGTTCAATAAATGGCAGTGATTATTATTTGCTGATTTTTTTTTCCCAATCTGTTGCACAATAAAGTGACAAACGGAAGACCCTAGAAATGTTTACGGGCTTTAGATTTGGGATTTGTGAGAACTGCAAAGTATTTACCTTAGCTCACTGCGCTCTTGTGCTCCTGTTAAAATATGCCGCTCGGTCCAGTTTTCTAGTGTCCTGAACAATTGCACACATAAGCTTGGCGAAGGTAGGCGGAATCAGGGTGTGTTTTCAGCAACAAGTGAGGCGAGGCGCTGAGCGGGTGGTTTTGAGCAGGAGGCCCGGGGAGTGACAGCAGAGGGGGAGCAGTGCTGAAACGATAATATTAGAGTACACAGAATAATTCACAGCTGCCAGGTCACGCAACTTGAGAAGTGCTTCAGAACAGTCAACCCTTCCATGTTGTTGCTAAGAGACGGGGAGGTGGGGAGGTAATCAGGCCTCCTAATGAGAGAGAGGGGAAAAAATGAACAGAGACGAACTTCAGATTTTGGAAATGATTGTATGGACTCCTAGTCACTGATTGCTGGTGACTTTGAAGATATTTAGCTTGTAAAAGAAGCATGTGTTGAGTTCCTACTGTGTACCATATGTAGCTGCAGGCCCCAGAGAGACCACAGGAGACAAAGTCTCAGATCTCGTGGAATTTCTAGTGGGGTCAGCCGTCTTTACAGCTGAGGGGACGCTGGAGGTCCTGAGAGGGCAGTGATCCGTCTGAGGCCCCAAGGCAACCAATTGGCAAAGCTGATCTTAGAATCTGGGCCTCCTAAGTCCCATACCAGGACGTTTTCCAACCACCATGTTTCACAAAAGAGATTCATCTGTAGCAGATTTTAAGCTGAGACTTGGTGCTTTGGCGAGATAAATAAAGGTCCTCAACCAGAGAAATTTATGGAAAGCAGTGCAAAAAAAAAAAAATGATTTCTCTAACTTCAAATGTTTGACTGAGACATTTTATATTTACTGAGTCCCTGTCCTGTAGTATTATACCTAGCTGAATGAGACTACAGAGTGACTGCAGGTGGCAGGATAAAACGAGGGGGATGATTTGGGTATCTCATCACTGCCGAAAATTAGCAAGACACAGAAGTCCAGAGGTCTGGGTCCAGAACCAGTTTCTGTCCCTTCTGACCCAGGCCTTTCACTTCTCTGGGCCTCAGTTTTCCCACCTGTAAAATGATCTTGAAATTCCACTTCAGCTCTAACTTTTATGATCAATCACCCAATAGTGCCGTGTAGGCCTGGGGGACCCTAAATGTAACTTCAGAAAGAAGCCATGGTTTAAGGATGGAGCCTTGAGCGTTAAACATCCCTGGGCTGCCATAGTCCTGCAGGAGGGTACCATCATGGTGTGTGTTCCCCTATGCCCAACAGATGGTCATCAGCGTCCGTACCTCCCAAAATGTTTGTGCTTCTGGGGAGCAAGGATTGTGTCCCTCTCACCTCTGCATCTCCCGCCAGTACCTAGCAACTACCTGGCAGTGGTAGGCATTCCATATATCTACAGAAGGGCCTTTAACTGAGAAAAGGCAGGTTCAGCAAGGTATGTCAAAGAAAGCTGCCAAAAAGGAGCAGTTCAAAAAGTTGCCATGATAGAGACTTGGACTTACAGCATAGCTAGGATGTGGCAGAGCTCCAGTTAAAGCCCAGGACTGCCTGGATCCCAAGCCTGTGTTGTTAGCCCCCTCATCGGCCTTCCACCCATTTGCCCATTTATTCAAGATGGCGGCATCAGCATTTCTTGAGGTTAAGGCAAAGACTGTGCCTAGACAAGAGAGGGCATGAAGCACACTCATCTTAGTCAACCCTTCTTCAGAGTCTGGCTCAGCTGTCACCTTCCCTATAATTTTCCCCAGCCGTCTGGGCAGAATGAGTTGTTCTTGTTTCTGTGTTCCTACCGCTGTACCTTTTTCTCCCTGTGATGCCCATCAATCTCACTACAGTGTGACTACCTTTGGAGGCCTTCCCTCTCCACCAGATCATGACTACTTTGATGGCAGGGACTGGGTCTTACTTATCCCTCTGCCCCCATGCTTGTTACTGAGTAGTCAATACATGTTTACAGAGTGAAGGTATAAATAAGTAACAAATGAATGGATGAGGAAACTATATTTCTTAGGGTCAATAAGGGAAATGGGCCCCAAAGAGCCTCCCCTGAACAACTTCTTAGAACAATCACGGGGTTGAACATTATGGGGATGGAGGTTATCGGGGACCTGCTCAAGGTCACAGAGTTAGAAAGCAACACATCTAGGACTCCTTCCCTCTTTCTCTTTTGTTCTTCCATTCAACACCTCATAAGGGTCTCTGGCTCTAAGCCATGTGGTTTTCAATAAAAATCTGTCAGAAAGAAATGAATTTAAAAAATAAAAAAAAAAAATTAATGTTTGTTATTTTGAGAGAGAGTGAGAGAGAGCGTGTGTGTGCGGGAGGGGCAGAGAGAGAGGGAGGCACAGAACCCGAAGCAGGCTCCAGGCTCTGGGCTGTCAGCACAGAGCTCGAAGCAGGGCTCGAACTCACGAACTGTGAGATCATGACCTGAGCCGAAGTCGGACGCTTAACCAGCTAAGCCACCCAGGTGCCCCAAGGAAGTGAATCGTTAAGTAGCTAAGAGTGTGGAAGTCTGACAGATGTGGGTTAAAATGCCGCTGGACCACTGACTACTGCCGTGATCTGTGGCAACTTAGCCCCTCTGAAGTTCGGTCTGTGTAAAGTAAAGGGCAACACCTCCCACGTCCCCCTTGCTGGCTATTTCTGTGGGGATCCCTGGAAGGCATCATGATCAACCCCAACTGGAGGTGGGATGGGAGTTTCTGACACACCGAGTCTCTCATTGTCCTGCCTGATCTGCTTTCGAAGCAATGGGTTCCTTTCCTTGCTTCCTTTCCCCTTTTGAAGTGCCACTTTGGCCTAGCTGACACGTAGCATGGCTTGTGTTCTCATTCTCCGCCATAGCCATGGCATGTGCTTTCCAGCCCACCAAATAGACAAGCCCGTTGACCAGAGCGGGCAGTTTGTGCTGGCTAGTGTTTCTGCTCTTCGCGCTGCTGCAGCCCGAGGGAAGGCTGGGTCCTTACTGCTTTCCAGGGCACGATTGCTGCCTTCCAGCGCCACGGACCTTTCTCGGGGCTGGCAAGGATCTCAGCCAACAGAGCCGGCACGGGGAAGTGGCTTCCGGTGTGAGCCTGCTGTGAGTCACAGACATCGCGGATACGCTGGAGAGAGAGAGAGCCGGCGGATGCCGTCAGCAGATGCCCCTCCGAGCCTCCGGCTGTTTGGCGGCCTGGAGAAGAGCCAGGGGCGATGGGGCCTGAGAGGCAGCACCTCTGTTTTCCGAAGAGGAAGCTGTGCAGCGCTGTGCGCTCCGCCACGTGCACGCTGGCTGCGTCCAGGCCTGAATGCCCCTCTCATTACTCACCGGAAGCGAGTTCGAACACTTCACACAGGAAGATGATTCGCTCCTCCGACGAGAGGCGGAAAGCCTTTCTGAGGAAATGGTTTGAAGTGTTTAAACAGTCTAGTTCTTAGTCTGCTTTTCCTCGACTGAAGCCCTCGGTTTGAATGGGAGCCTTTATGTGCAAACTGCCCCAGTTGTGGCGGCCTTTGAACACCTTGGAGGGAATTTCAGTTTGTGCTTCCCGCCCGTTCCTATACTTCACCTGCAACTCCGGCCCCCCGGCAATGCTTCTGCGGCATTGCTGTGGGGAGGGCAGGCTTGTCAGAGCAGTGGGGGATACCACAATAAGCGTGTTGCTCTTACACTTGGAAATGAACAAACGTAAAATAATAATAATAATAATAATAATAACAGTGCACAGTTGTCATGGGTCAGGTTTGAGCACAAGGCATGGTGCATCCCTCACATACCCGCCTGAGCGGTAGGACAAGAGTGGGAGAAGAAGGGATGGAGGACTGACCTCTTGACCCCTTCCAAAGTCAGCTTCGGAGCAGGTCGACTCCAGAGACCCAGGGCAGCAACGGAGAGGCTGGGTTAGTTTGCTTCTCATTCTCAAAGGTAGACGTGCCTGGAGTGGGAACTCCTGTTTGTATTCTCTGGAACCAAGCTGGGATTTGTCCTCTTTGGGGGAGATCTGTCCCACCGGCGGGAACAGACTCCAGAACGGGAAGGGACACTTAGAAACTAAGCTTATGTGCCTGGGGAACACAGCATGGCATCATGGGGAGTGCCTGACCTCGGACTTGGAGAGCTGTAGATTCGAATCCCAGTTTGGGTACCTACTAGCTGTGTGATCTTGGGTAGGTCACTTCACTTCTTGGGGGCGTCTACGAAATAATTCTTAAGAGAAGGGGCATAATGACCAAGATCATAGTCAGGCAGACTTGGGTGCAAGGCTCTGGCCTGTAACCGTAAGCTACTTAACTTCTGTACTTGAATCGTCCCTAAACCTCTATTTCCCCATCTGTACGTAAGATGTGAGAGTACTGACCTCATAGATCTGCGAGGATTCGTTGAGATAATGCAGGTCAAAGAAATACTTAGCATTAGGCTCAAAGACAGACAGCCCTCCATAAATGTCAGCTATTATGGATGTCGGGTCCCGGTCCGGCTGGCAGTGAAGGTGTAGGTTATGTGGCATGTGTCTGGGCAATGATGGCAGTTTAGGGGACACTCTACGGTTTCCCATAGTTTTCCAGTCAACTGGATCTTGGTGTCCTGCACTAGGCTGGGAGCTGCTGGGTCCTGGCTAAGTTAGCAGATTCCTCATCCGGCAACATCTTCTAAGCCCTGCTGGATGGGCTGACGAGGTAAATGAGGTGACTTGGAGGTAAACTTTGCCGGCTAAGCTTGTTTAAAGTACTGAGATCTGTGAACTAGGGAGGGCAGGGCTGAGGCTCACAGCTTTACAGCTCAGAGAGTGTTTCCCCAAACAACTTCTCCTTTAGTTTGATCCCTACTGCATGCATCCTGCAGGAGGAATCAGAGGTCCTGAGAGGTTCCCCGCATGGGAGTCAGTGCTGGTGCAGATAATGTCACACTGTATCCATGCAGCCACAATGCCGTGCTGTCCTCCCCAACCCACTAATCACAGGCTTCTGCTCCATAGGCTCAGTGCTGGGCTGAAGAGAGGGGAGGCACAGCACCCGGCCCTGTTCCTGCCCTTACATGGGTGGTAATAATAATTCTGGGAGGTAATAATAGCTACTATTTATTGAGCACCCGCTAAGGGTGCAAAGTGCTTTACATAGGCGATCTTCTTTTTCCCACAGAGAAACGCCGTGAATAGGATTTCTTGAGTCTATTTTACAGATGAGGAAAGGAAGGTTTAGTGAGGTGTCCAAGGACACGCACAGCCAGAGGAAGAGCTGGGATTGAAGCCCCTTTAGCGACATCTTTTCATTCTTTATGCCATGTCACTTCCCTTTCTTCTTTGCTTTATTCTGCAGTGAGCTTAAGCCTAATTGCGTGCAAAAAAAAAAAAAAATTACGTGCACAACAACAACTGTGAATTGTGCACAATAGGATACTGGTATTAATTTCTGATCCCTCTCTCACTAAGCTACTGATGAACCTCTCAGTGGTCAGGTGTGACTCATGAAATTGTTCCTGTTCTAGTTTGATTGGAATGTCTACCTCTATAGTTACATAAAGACTCTAATGACCAGTGTGGACCATGGTAAAAAAAAACAAAAAAAAACAGCTCCCCCTTTCTAAAAGCTACTGTAGCCAGGATCCATTCTCTTGCTCATCACACCCTCGCCTTTTTTGAATAGCTGTTTATGTTCCTTGCCAGTTTTTCTACTGAGTTATAAGAACCCTTTATATTTTAAGAAAACTAGTCCTGTTTATTTGTATACATATTGGAAATATTTTCCCCCCACTTAGTCAATGGTCCATTGGCTGCATATATAGTATTTGGGGAGCCAGGCAATAGTTTTGTATTATTTTTCGAAAAGCTTTCTCACGTAAAGAGAAAAAGTAAATTATTTATGTATCCAGATCTTAATGAGCCGTTTACTTTATTCTCTTCCACTGATTTGTCAGTCTATTATTTCTCAATTTTAAATTGTTATAATATTTACAGATTTATAATGTGTTTTAATATCTGGTAATTCATGTCTGCCTTCACTGCCCCTTTCCGAAAAGCTTTTCCCAGCTTCTCTTGCATATTTATTTTTTCTTTGAAAAGTTGTACAAATGACTCACCCCTGTTATAGGAAAATGAGAAGTGCAGATAAATATAAAAAGAAAAGAAAAGAAAAAATGAATAATAATACCATCCAAAGGTTACGTATATTAATTTCTTGGAACACCTCGTTCCAATCTCTTCGTATGTGTGAACACACACACACACAGGTCTTTTCTAACACAATTCAGGTCATGCTATTCTAGAAGATTTATTACTGAAATAAGTATGCCCATCGCTTAATTAGTATGCCTGTTGCCTACTATACCATGTTTTATTTAACCTTTCCTCATTGTGGAGCATGCAAATTATTTCTAATTTTTCACTCAAGCGCTTTATGCTTCTTTCTGTCTTGGTGTGAATGAATCCTTTGCACGTTCCTCTGGCAAGGTGACCAACATCTGGTCTAAGATCTTCACTAGCATTTTGATGTTAAGTTCGGGATGTGCTTATCAGCTAATCAATATCTGCCCAGAGACTTCTTCCCCCTTGAAAATGCCATTCCGAATCACTGAGCGCAAAGGAGACAGATACTCATTGTGGAGGAAGTTGGCATTGTGGTTAAGAGCATGAGTTTTGGAATCAGACAGAACCGTGTGAATTTGGAGAAGTTGCCTAAATTCTGAGTCTGTTTCCTCATCCGTAGAATGTGAACACTGAGAGCTACGAGGAGCGTTATAGTGGGGATTAAATGTGATTGTCCAATACAGTGCTTAGTGTTATGCCAGCACATAATAAGACGTTCAATGAATGCTATCTACACAGCCTTCTACCTCCTCCAACTACTCACCCACGGCTACCCTCCGTCATCCTTATGAATTGTGCTGCGTGACAGCTGGATGGAGCTGCCGAAGACTGAGTTATCTTCAACAGCCTTGCTACGCAGAGTGTGGTCCAAAACTAGGAGTATTTGCATCACCTGAGAATCTGCAGAATTTCAGGCCCTCCTAAGACCTATTCAATCAGAATCTGCACTTTTAAAAGATTTCCAGGTGATCTGTATGCACAGTAAATACCTTTGCAGAGGTATTGGTCTCTTATTCAGGATGCTAGCGGGGTTGTATGGGAGGCCTGGGGGCACAGGAACACGTGACATCTCTGCTCTGGAATTCTCTAGTCTGGAATTTGCACTCTCTTGGCCTCAGACCCATCGCTTGGTAGCAGTGTGCTCTTCACAAATCTCCAGTGACCTTTACCACTCTGGTGTGGTGGGAGAATCTCCATCTTCAGATTCAGACAGACAGGGGTTTCAACCCCGGCTTTGTTATCTGGAAGATCTAACAGACAGTAGACACTGAAATTATTTCAGCTTTCTGAGCTCAGTTTCCTCACCTATGAAATGTGGGCAATGCATCTTTCCTGAGGTGTTACTGAGATAACCGGTGATAAAGTATTTAAAAAGCCTTTCACATCCCAGGAGATCCAATAAGTATTTCAACTCTGAAGACCTCCAAAGCTGAGTGTGCATTTCAACTCCATGACCCACCTGGCTGCTCCCTTCCTCTCCTAGGACTTAGTTTCGCCATTGGTAAAATGGGCATTTAGGTCAAATAACCTTTAAGGTCTCTCTCCGCCCTAAAACTCAGCAACTCTTAGGGATAGTTCAGTACACATATTTGAATCCTAAGGGTAGCTCATGGTTAGAGAAGAGTTGAGACTCCCACCGTCCTGACACACTACCTAAATTGTCTTTCAATCAGAGACCTAATGAGAGGGGTAGATTTTGTATGTATTAACGCATGTTTTCAATTGATACAAACAAGAAACTCAAGGAAAGTGTTGGTAGTTATTAAATAGCATATACCTAGATGGCATAAATTATGGCATAGTTATTAAATAGCATATACCCAGAGGGCATATACCTAGATGATTTTAAGGTGGGTACTGAGATCTCCCAAGCTGGATTTTGAACCTCTGGCATGCGTGGGGCACGTATCTGGTACTGGAAGTTCTCTGATTTGAACTAGAAAGCTGTCGATATCATCCAGACTGAAAATGCTTAACTGGGCAGAGAGATACAAAAACCTGGCTCCCCACAATGGAGCCTTAATAAATGATAAACAATTAAGTTAAAGTACTTGAAAGAATCCTAAGTAATCATCTCCCTCAGCTTTTTTTGAAGAGAATATAGTATCAGGAAAGTCAGAAATACACTCAAACTAATAGTCTGTATCCCTAAGAGAGAGAGAGAGAGAGAGAGAGAGAGAGAGCTAAGCAGGCATGATTTATCATCCATTTCTGCATTTGCTCCTTTGCCAAACCTTATTTGAACATGATAGACACAGTGCTAGGTGTTGAGGAATGGAAGATCAGAGTAGGATTCAATTGGGCAATTATAAAGTGCTCTATGAGATGAGACATATACCCAAATAACTCTTTTTTTTTTTGGAGGGGGCACCCAGATCCCCACATAACTCAACGCAAGATCAAAACTATCACCAAAGAAGGAATGACGAAATGGTTTGAATCTGTACAGGACAGAGAGATTACTTCCGAGTCTTTCTAGCAGGTGTAGCATCTAATCTGCGCCTTGAATGATGAGATTTTATTCACTGGTTCAACAAACATTTGCCAGGAACCCGTTAAGCACAATGCCTCATAGAAGATGCCTTCAGAGTTGGCCAGTCACGGAGGGGTGGTTTGCCAACTGTTATTTTCTATGATTTGCTCTTCTTTCTTTTATGCCCCCAGTTTGGGGATGTTAAACTAGTAGGTCACTTGGGGGACTTTCAAAAATGATCATTGCTAAATGGTGGCTTCCCCAAGCCAGACAAACCTGCGTTCATTGGACACATACTTATCCGGTAGGTACTCTGTGCCTAACACCATGCTGAGGGGCCAGGAATATGGCAATGAGCTCAGGGACCATGTGATGCCTGGTGCTTCTCCAACGTGGGTGGGCACAGCCCTGAATCAGGATATATGGCTTGACAAGCAGAGCACAGATTGACTTTTAGCTCCTGCCTTCCCCACTTAGCCGGATGGAGAGAGAGAAACAGTGTCACACGATCTCACGGATACGTACAGAACGGTAACTCTGATGAGTGCCACACAGGAAAGAAGGCCCTTCCTTGTCTTGAGGGACTTATACGGGCAGCTGGCCACTCAGGGGGATCGGGGAAGGCCTTGCTGAGGTGCAGTGCTTGACCTTGGACGCACTTGAAGTGTGACTAGGAGTTAATAGGCAAAGAGGGAGGGACCAGTGCTCCAGGTAGAGAGAAGAGTGTGTGCCTGTGCTACTTTTCCTGAGGAGCTGGGGAGGGGGAAAGAGCTGAAAGGAAGACAGTGTGAGATGAATCTGGAAGCACAGGGAGGGGACTAAATCAGTAGTATGGTGAGTAGAACATGGGAGGGGAAGGTGAGAAAATGGTGAAGATACTGCCTAGGTTCCTCTCTGCCATGTGTAATTGGATGAATGGAGTACTATATTTGGCCTCATCCCAGGGCTGCCACATACAGTTGTGTGAGTTGTGCACTGCACAGGGCATCTGGCTGAGTGGGGAAGGCAGGAGCTAAAAGGCAATCTGTGCTCTGCTTGTCAAGTCATACATCCTGATTCAGGGCTATGCCCACCCGAGTTGGAGAAGCACCTTCTGATAATTTGCAAAAAGGAACCATCCAGTTGGCTAGATAAAAAAGGAATTAGGCCTTTTAACTCAGGACCACAGGAATCCAGGCGAGCCCACATGGGGTGCCAGAAGTGGGGGCGGGCTGGAGGTGGTAAGGCCAGGAGCAGAGTACCCGGATGGTGGAGGCAGGGGCTGGAAAGGTTGATGAAAAACTGGGAGAGTGCAAAGAACACCAAGTTCAGTTTATTTATCCTGCAGTGTCTGTCTCTGGTCTTTCCTGGACTCCTGACCCACAGGGAGGGATCCTGCCTGTGGCTCACCCTTCCTGTTATTTTTATGCTTTTGTTAGATGCCTTTGATGGGAGTAGATATGGAAACCTAGAATGTCAGGGAGGAGAAGCGGCCGAAGACCATCCAGTTCTACTTTCTCGTCCTAGAAGTAAGAACACGGCGGCCCAGAGGGAAAGGAATGCTCTTTCCCATGTCCCCAGGCTGGGACTAGATCCTCGGTTTCCTGACTTAACCACACCTTGCTGATCTTCCCTCTAATAAGAAATAGATTGAGCTGTTGCAGGCAGCAAAGTGCACCTGAAAGAACAGAGGTATTGAGTCGGGTCAACCTGGATTTGGATCCCCACTTGCTATATCTTTGCTGTGTGATCTTGGGCAAGTTATTTAAGCTCTCTGAACTTTGTGTTTTCTACCTGTAAGATGGAGATGAAAACGCTTTCCTTGAAGGGGGGGCTGTGAGAATTAATGTGAAGACTCTAGGGCAGTGTCTCTTCGCAAGCCATCATCCAGATTCCATTCTCCGCTTCTGTGACCTTCTCCAGCCCCTGTTTCTTCACCTACAGTGTCTCTGTTCCTGAGAGTTTGGCAGGGATCTACAGAAAACGTATTTCTTTGGAAGGTCTTCGTGCACCACTACCTAAATTCCGCACATCACACTATTGAGAAATGACTCTATGTTTCCCCCTAACCTAAGCCCAGCTGAGCCCTAAGATGCAAACGGCAATTGACCTCTGGCCCCTAAAGCAGCCCTCTCCTTTCCCCCCATGATGACTCTGCATGGATGTCAGGAAGCGGCATGTGAAAATAACACCTTCAAACCAGAAGCAAAAGGAACTGCAAGGCTTTTGCAGGAAGCATAATATAAAGAAGGTGGAGGCTGGGAGCTCAAAAAAAAAAAAAAAAAAAAAAAAGAAGCAATCACAGGGAGGTTTTGTTTTTTCTTTCGAAATGATTTTTGATGGCACATAGTTACTTTTATTTGTTCCCTGACTTTGAGAGGCTGAGAAGTAGCAGTCTTATTTTGAATATCTATTGTTACTCCTGAGATTTTATGCAGAATAGAAAGGATTGTTTTGAACAGTTTCTCATGGACAAGTGGAAGCTGTACCCTAGCTGCAGATGATTCATCCAGGAGAAACGATATATAAACAAGACTGCCTGCCTGGAAAGCGGATGGGAGGGCGGGAGGGTGAGGTATTTCAGAAGGGGCTTTTTACTCCCATGCCAGCGAATGATAAAAGCTAGCTCTTGAAATAGCAGGGGTGCTGTGGAATGGAGGTGTCAGAAAGTTTTACAACCTTGCATCTCATAGTTAATATCAGAAAAAGCACTTCTTAAATCTCAGACTAAGACCAGGTGCTTTCTCACAGTCATGGTGTATTGCTAGGTTGATTCAATCTTCAGCCCTGTCCTGTGAGTGTGATGTGAAAAAGCATGGGCTCTGAAAGCTGATGAAGCAGAGCAGGGTGAGGCTGAGAAGCACCCAGGCTGCAAAATGTTAGGAGGCACCTATTCTCAGCATCATACAAGTGTACGGTCAGCATTTGCATGACTCTCAGAGTGAGAGCCTCCTTCAATTTGCACCTAGGGTGCTTCTCTGGCCTCATCTAGTCCAGGCTCTGGAACTGAGTTAGAATCAGGGCTCCATCACTTATTGGAGGTATAACCTCAGAGAAGCAATTGTAATTAGGCTTGGCTATAACAGAAAAACCCAAAACAGGGGGTGGCTTTAACGGGTAAAAGCTTATTTCTCTATTACATAAAAATATAGGGCAATACAGGGGCATCTGGGTGGCTCAGTCAGTTGAGCGTCTGACTCTTGATTTCGGCTAAGGTCATATCCCAGGGTCCTGGTATTGGGCCCTGCATGTATGGAGACTGCTTGGGATTCTCTCTCTCTCTCTCTCTCTCTCTCTCTCTCTCTCTCTGCCCCTTTCCCCTGCTCATACTCTCTCTTTCTCTCTCTCAAATAAAAAAAAAAAAAAGTAGAGAGAGAACAATATAGAGAAGGGCTAACATAATGTCTCTGTTACATAAGGTCACCAGAACCTACCTTCCTTCCAGCACATTGTCCTGCCATTCCTGTGTTTTAGTCCTCATGATCCGAAAGGGCAGGCCTGAAGGTTCAAGATGGAGACATCCGTGTTCCAGGAGGCAGGATGGAGGAAGGTGCATGAACCATGTGGACACATTACTCACTTGAAAAAAATCAATAATATGACAGTGACAAAAACATAGATCAGACTTTTAAAAACCCAAATAATCCAAAAAATAAAATCTTTTATTTTTTGGATTATTAAATCATCTGTAATTGTTACTTCTATCGATGTCACTCCAAATTCCCAACATCAGCATCCAGTTTATTATAACTGGGCCACAGTCTCGCTCCCTGCAACTGAAAATGTTTCCGGGTGGACCCCTTCTTATGCGTCTTCATGAAATGTCCCTAAAGCCACAGCTTCGGGAATAGGAGAATTACCCAGAGTGTGAAGGTAGACATCCTTGTATTTGCCTACCCAGCATTCATTCCCCATTCTGGTAGTCACACCCCCAGTTTCGCTTTGGGATACTGCTGGTTCCTATTCCTTGTAGATTTGGTAGAAACTATTAATTGGGCTTCAGGTGGGAAGGGGTAGAAATGTAACGCAAACCAGAACAATAGCCTCCCTCTTTCTCAGGAATTTGTCTCTTGAGTAGAGAGAGAAAAAGCACAGTAATATGATCAGGGACCATTCTTTCTAGCAGAGGCATGGATATCAGACAAAGTCCTTGAGCTGCCCTGGACGCTGTCTCTTCTGAAGTCTGACTGTTCAGTTGGTCCTTCAAATCTTGTTCGTGATGCCCCATATCCTTCCAGCAAATCTTCATTTCCGTTAATTAGATTATGTTTTTGTTGCTTGCAACCCAAGAACCTTAAATGACACAAGCAGTTATTCATTTGTTCTACCTAAAGATTTGGAATTGTATAGGCTGGTCTGACTATTGTCACTCTGGCTTTTTCTTTTCCAGAATCTCCTGATGAGGCCACAAATGCCTCCGGCCACACACTTAGCCCTGCCCTGCTTCTGAGCCAAATGAAGCGGGATATGAAGGTAGGATGTAGATTTAAACTGTCCCTCTTATATCTGGGTTTTAGTGATTAATAGGGCTGTTAAGACCAAGACCATTAAGGTGGTAAGCAGGATGCCAGAGAGGAAGTCCCAGGGGCCAGGCTGAGGAATTACCTAGAAGGCACCAGTCCAAGGAAGGAAAAGGCCAACATGCTATGTAGACTTCACAAAACAAGGAGTGTTGCCTGTCTTATTCCCCACTCTATCCCTCGT
Source organism: Herpailurus yagouaroundi (assembly GCF_014898765.1). Classification (NCBI taxonomy): domain Eukaryota; kingdom Metazoa; phylum Chordata; class Mammalia; order Carnivora; family Felidae; genus Herpailurus; species Herpailurus yagouaroundi. Next base: position 47,976,156 of record NW_024412388.1, read on the forward strand.
ACTAAAAGCCAAGTTTGGCCATGATAAGCACTCAGGAAATAGGTGCTGAGAAAAAGCAGTAGCATTAAGAAGGGCTGAGATTTGTGGTGGCAGGAACCAAGTGAAAGGGTGAGGTCATCTCACAGAGGTGGAGCGAGGTCAGCAAGCAAGGGAGTACATACGTAGAGTTGAGGATACGGAGGCGTTGGATTCTAAAGGTGCCAACCAAGGCAGTCACTGTGATGTTTGCTGTTTTTCCACAATAGTTCCTGTGTTCCTCTCTCTGCTATTTACCTCTCGTAACCAGAGTCAGCCCCAGAAAAAACCTATTGCTACCACCTTCGGCTTCTTCCCTCCTGTACCTGCAGCTCCCCCATGGTTTGGCCCAGCCCATCAGAATGACATTCCACCTTGGTCCCTTCTCTTGAGTGCTAATGCTTTCCCCCGTCCTAATCCCTACTTAGGCTACTTAGGAACCAAGTCTATCTGACCACAAGAGCCAACCTCTGTGGTCTCCCATTCCCTCCTTGGCCAGTATTGGCCACGCTGGCATTCCTGATTCTGTTGGCTTCCTGTCATTTGCTTCCATTCAGGTCGGTTTCTTTCCTTTAGCATCTGTCCCTCTGACCTGCATAGACTAGAATGCCACATGCCCAAAGCTTAACCTGTGACACTCAGTTTATAGAATTACATCTCATATTGTAATTTTTCTTGGAATTTATTTTGAATCTTGGCTGGTTGAGTTGGCCAATACTAAAAATGGTTGCTTAGCATCTGGCTTCTATTTGGTCCTTGGCTAAAACAAAACATTCACAATTGATTTTCATCACCAGGTTTGTAGTATTTTCTGTTTTCTTTCCCGAACACAGTGAAGAAAAAGAAAGTGAGATGTGGCCATTATTCTGTATCTGAATTATTTAGCTTGGTGGATTGGAACAAGTTGCTCACAAGAAAAGCTCATGTATTCAACAGATGTTATGTTCCAGGGGCATGATAGATTCTGGGAATGCTGGGAGAATTTTACCACACAGTCCTTACTTTAAAGGAGTGCCCAGTCTAAGGACCTGTGTAAATAAATAGAATGCAAAATAGTGTGATAAGCCCAAAGAGAATCAGTGTGTATCAGATGCAGTGGTGACACTAATGGGAAGGTTGTCCTTTCTGACTGTTCCAATTCCCATAGGAAGAGGTTTTATGCCACAGCTGGAAGAGTTTTTCAGAGACTGCTGAGTACCGAGTGTTGTGCTAAGCATTTTCCATAAATCAAATTTCGTCTCCCATTTACAAGTATTGCATCTTTTCCAAGGATGAGTCAACTGTTGCTCAGAAGGAAAGAGAATTGGTCAAGGTCACACATGCAGCATCTTAACCCAGTTCTGGCCAATTCTAGCATTTCATATTTCCCCCAGAGTACCAAGCTCGTCCCTCTGTGGAGGCAGGTGGGTTTATTCTGACAACATAAGCCTCCATCGTCTTATCCAGGGAGTTTCCTGAGACGGGCTCTCCACAGTTCCGTCGCAGCGTGGGCTTCTTGGAAATTCGGTTCTCCTTCTCAAGGCCTCCCTACCTGCTGAGCCTCATTCTTCATTCTGAAATAGGAGCTGCCCTGTAAACAGCATCTGGTGCTCACTTCCAGGCCTCCGGCTGGTGGAGCAAGAACATTTCCAGTGCATATGCTTCCTTATTCTGTAAAAGAAAAAAAAATGTGTTTATACTTGGTCCCCTCTGAAGCCGGACGACGCCCATGATTTCGTCCCAGGTCCCAGCCAAATTTGTTGGCTGGGCTTTTTCCAGTCCTTTACACCCCAGAAAGGGAGAGCGCTGTGTCTGCCCTCTGGCGCCATCTACCGGCACTGCTCGAGTCTCCGAATGAGCCCCAATTAATTGGATGAATCTTGTCGCTTCATTAGCCCATTGGTTTTTTTCTTCACAGACTAGAGGGCGACCAATTAGTAAAGAGAGTAGACAGCAAATATAGCTCACCTTAAAGAGGCCAGAGTCTCCTTTCTCTCGCGTTTCCTACCTCACCCGTTGTGACATTCCTTCATCTTCAATTCTTTCTTCCTTTTGAAAATATTTATTTTGTTCTTATATAGAGATCAGGGCATGGGGCACACAGCTGCACACCTGAGCAAACACAGGGGCTGACTGATTTGCTGGTGTAATGAAAAACATTAGTTTTGAGCTCATTACTCTGATTCCACAATGGGCACCAAATCCCACTTAAGACCCACGGAGGAAGTCTTCAAAGGGACACTGCTCCAGGTCTGTGCCTGGGGAGCCAGCCGCCCCTCTGAGCATTTGCAAAGGAATAACCCACGTTTGGAGACCCAGGCCTGTCAGATCAAAACCAGGCCTGGCCTCCAGACCTTGAAACAAGTCGCAACAGTGAACCTTACTCATCCATTTTCAAAATACGGCCTGTTCTCTACAAAATGGAGCAAAGCCTCTCAGATTGGCGCTGGCTGCTCCATTTGATATATTAAGGAGAATCTTGACTCTTTCCAGGTTTCTGCCAGTCTGTTTTAAATCCAAATGGCTTGGCGGAGAGTGGTTTTTAGTTATTTTTTTGTTTGAAATGGAATTCAAAACAGCAGGGGCATAGAGCCTAGCTATGGATGGAAGAGAAAATTAAAAGGTCCCTGGAGTCCCCCACTCACCTTTCACATTGAAGGAAAAGGAATTAGGGTTTCTGGTAAACCGACTGTCTGTTGAAGCACCACTCAGGGAGGGAGGGTGATATTGCTGAGCCGTTGAAGTTGTCAAGATATCTAAAGATTTTGATTTCTTCAGAGGCAGAATGATCAAGAGCTCAATTCTAGAGCAAAACCCTGCTCCTGATTCTTACAGTCATGAGGACGTAGCCATTTTTTGGGACCTGTCTGAGTCCGACTTCCTGGGAGCAAGCCTGTGATAGCTAGCTGGTAGGACTGTTGTTAAGGTTGAAAGAACGTAGTACAGGAGGCATTTACCACTCCTCCTGGCACATCTTTCTTTTTTTTTTCTTTGAAAAATATGTAACTTTTTTTTTAAGTGCATTTATTTTTGAGAGTGGGGGGAGGGGCAGAGAGAGAGGGCGACAAAGAATCTGAAACAGGCTCCAGGCTCCATGCTGACAGCACAGAGCCCAACACGGGGCTTGAACCCTCGAACCGTGAGATTATGACCTGAGACAAAGTCAGACACTTAACCGACTCAGCCACCCAGGTGCCCCTGGGCGCATTTTAAGAGCTTCATAAACAGCTTAAGGTCAAGATCAGTCTCTTATAGCCAGGAATTAGATCTTCTGCCTGAAGCATGAAATGTGTGACTTTTAGAAAACGCCTGGGTTCTCTGCTCACTGTCATCCAACCTCTCTGCTTGTTTGAGACCTGAGGGTTAAGATACTGTATTTGGACATGTGGTATTAAACTACACACCATCTGGATCCACCTGCCCCATGGGCTCCTTCTTTTCCCATTCCCTCCTCTGATTCCCCTGGAGGGAACCTTACGTTCTAACCACACTGGTCTTCTGGCTACTTCTAACACAGGCTTTTGCCCAAGAGAGGAATGCTCTCCCCACCCACTCCCATATGCCTGACTAATTTCCTTCAGGTCTCAGTCTAAAGGTCACTTCCTTGGGGATGCCTTCCCTAATGACCAGACTGAGTCAGGCATCTCCCCACCCTTCCACTGAATGCTCTGGAAGCGCCTTCATAGTATCTGCAGTAATATTGCTTGCACATCTTTCAGCACTTTGCAAAGTGCTGGGCTTCATAAGCAATTGTGATCATCTTTTTAATGATCTGTTATATGTCTTTTCCTTACCTGACAATAAGTAGGCAGGAACTCTGTCCATTTTGTCCATGAACAGTTGATGCGTGGCTAATGGGCCCTGGAGTCCTGCTTGCCTTAGTCCTTGGTGTCCCCTCTCTCTGAAACACTATCCCCCATTTTTCTGTCAACCCCCCACTCATCCCTTTTAAGATACAATTCCAAGTCGGCTTCTCAGTGAAGCCATTGCTCAACTCCCTTAGGTGGGGTACTTGTTCCCAAGGTACATTGTTTTTATGTCTGTCACAGCAATTAATATATTGAATGCCATTAGCTTTTGATAGTAGGATTGATGCCTTACATAGCTTCTCACTTCCAGTGCTTAGTGGGTGCCTGGCACCGAGGAGGCATTCGATAAACATTGAGTGAGGATGAATACAGTAACATTACCTTCTGAGAGAGTGATGATCATTCAGTGCCATGTTAGTATCTTAAGGCAGAAAGATTTTGGCCATATACACCGAGAATTGGTCAGAATGTTACCTCCTAGAAATGTCTTAAGCCACACAGTAGACTCATCAACCTTTCTTGGTATCTCACACTTGCAACACTGGATATATCAGTCACTTCTTATGCTTATAACCAGTTCTAGAAATGTTCAGAGATCTTTCATGTAAAGATCTTTGATTTGTTGTGAGGAGAGAAAAAATATTTCATGGCGCGTTGGATTCTTCTCAGAATTCAGTCATGGAGACAGTCTATTGATTTTTTTTTTCTTACTTTTACTACTTCAACAATTGAATTGTGGAAATACTACTGTAGATACTGATACAGTTCAATGAGTAGGAGAGTAGAGAAAAACACAGACCTGAATAGATGGGCTTCCCGACATTTCATAGTCTTGCCCCGAGTATCTTTGACTCTATTCTAATTGGCCTAGATGAGTTAATATTACAACAGCAACCAATATTAATAAGTAGCTATTTTTTACAGAGCATTTTTACATATTATGTTGTTTAATATATTCCTCCTGAACATTTTCCACCCAGAGAAGTATGCTTTGATAACTTGTACCTGGAGCCCCCAACTTGTTGTAAGAGATTCAAGAATGGATCATGAATCTTGACCCAGCTTTTGAAGGGGACTAGATGCCCCTCTACCCTGGCCTGTAAAATGTGTTGAGCGTAACAAGAGTAATCACATAATAGATGGACCAGAGTCCATCTGGACTCTGTTTGACCTCTAGCATCTACTGTTTTGTAAGTCCTGACATTGCTTTGATGATCTCTTCCTCCCTCTCTTTCTTCTCCGATTCTGTGGTTTGATGGGACTCCAAAACCCTAGTATTGAAGGTTGACCTACACCTAAGCCACTCAGTATGTCCCTTCCCATCCCTCAGCCATAGTGATTGGTTCAGGGAGGGATATGAGACCCAATCAGACCAATGAGACACCCTCCGGGGAGGAGGCAAGTAAGTGCCATCTCCATCTTACTTTTCCTTATGGACAGAGAGTGGGGTCTGCTGGGCACTATCACATGGAGCCTGAACATGAAGCTAACACTTCCCATAGCAAGCTGAGTGAGGGAGGGAAATCAAAGCCTGCTGATACCGTGTGAGCCCTGTATATAGCCAGGTTTAGAGCTACTTCTGCTGATGGCTTTTCATCGATTTATTCCAATAAAATTGCTTTTTACTTAAACTGATTTTTTTTTTGTTACTTGCAACCATAAAATTCTAACTGATGCACGTCTGAGTTGCCAGCACTAAGCTAAGCCCTTTTACATATATCAGCTTCTTTAATCATTGCAACAACCCAATGTGGGTAGATATTACCCTCTCTACTTCATAGGTAATGAAATTGAGGCTTAGGGAAATTAACTATCTTCCCGTTCACAGCTAGAAATGTTCAAGTTGGGATTAGGGTTCAGGTCTTAGTCGCTGTACTGTTTCCTGGACACAGCTGGAGAATGGTAGCATGCTCCTTCTCAAGGTCCCACATGCTGTCAGGCATCATCCATTTCTCTCCCTCCCCTCCCCAGCACTTCTAACCTAGTCCCTCCTTCTGCTATTCCCCCCCTCTCCTTTTTTCTCCTCCTGAAACTTGAGTTCAAGTCTCCAGGGAGATAAACATGAGCCCCTCCAACCAGCAAGCGCTGGGAGCCTGGGTTTAGTCATTCCCCTGCCCAAGACATGGGGATTGCTGAGATGACCCCTGTGTAGGCTTTCTGGCTTCTTTGCTGTGGAAGTCACAGCCCTCCCCTGGGGGCCAGAGATTGCTCCTTCCTTTTCTGGCCCAGAGCCATTCTCAGAGGCTTCTTTGACAGCACCCAGGGCAACCTGGGCTGATAGGCACCCTGCCTAGATAAGGCATTTCACTGCCTGGGCATTTGTGTGCAGCTGGCTCTGTTTGAAATCCTGCCTCTCTCTGACTTCACTTCCTGAATGTGCTGACAGGCCTCTGAGCCAAGCCAAACAGGTTCCCAATACCGTGCCTGCAGAGCATTCCCCTGTGAGTGCAGCTGGGGAAACAAAACTTTTCTCTAGCCCGTAGAGAGGACCTGCCAGCCCTTATATGACCAAGAAGCAAGCCCTCTGAGACCTTGTTGAATCTTAGTGGGAAATGTTTGCATTTCAGTTAGGGTGGCGTGTGTGTGTGTGTGTGTGTGTGTGCGCATGCACACTGGCTTGGGGTACGGGGTGGGGGGTTCCTGATTATTTCTTCTTAAATGAACAAGTCTAGGGGCGCCTGGGTGGCGCAGTCGGTTAAGCGTCCGACTTCAGCCAGGTCACGATCTCGCGGTCCGTGAGTTCGAGCCCCGCATCGGGCTCTGGGCTGATGGCTCAGAGCCTGGAGCCTGTTTCCGAATCTGTGTCTCCCTCTCTCTCTGCCCCTCCCCCGTTCATGCTCTGTCTCTCTCTGTCCCAAAAATAAATAAAAAACGTTGAAAATAAATTAAAAAAAAAATGAACAAGTCTACAGTGAAAAATGACTAATTCTTGCTTGCCTACTCCATACAAGGGCTCTACATTAAATGATCCTCCTGGTAACCTTCTGAGGTAGCCACAGCCGGCCTCATTTTCACAAACGAAGGGATTGAAGCTTGGCACTGTTAAGGCACTTGCTCCATGCTCCTCCAGGTATAACTGCAGAGCCCGGATTTAACCCCTAGACACTTGACTCCAAAATTCATGGTCCCCTCTAACTCGGAAAATACTTTGATTCTTCACATAGTTGGAAGGATAGTGAGGAAGAGCGGAAACGGAGAGACTCTAGTGTCTTCCCAGCCCTGTGAAGTATAGAATAACAGTGTCTGTGGCAGGAAGGTTGTGAGGCTCAACTGGGATATAAATTCATGTGGCATTACTACTCAGGAGTAGGGACACGTGTGTACGGTATAAGCTCTTTAGGGTCAGGAAGACCTGAACTCAGCTTGGGCGTCCACCAGTCACTTATTCCACGAACACGAACAAGGCCTGAAGCTTCATTTTCTCATCTACAAAATCCAGCCCTTTCATTTGCCTTGTGAGACCCAGCACAGTGCCTACTACATAGTAGAAATGTGGTAAATGGTATCTACTATGAATATTATACAGGTGTTTTTATTATACTTGTGGAAGATACTGTTGGTTCCTATTGGAGTTGGGAAAAGCTAAACGATGCTATAGAAACAAGCAACTCTCAAATCCCTGTGTCCTAAAACAACAAAGGCTTCGTTCTTGCTCATGTTAAATGTCTATTGTAGATGTGCTGGGCAGGGGGAGGGACGCTGATCTACATTGTCATTATTTAAAGACCCAGGTTAATGGACACTCCGTCTCTGTGCTTCCATAGTTGGCAAGGCTGGGAAAAGGAAGCATGTTGAATCTCTCACTTGCCCTTAAGGCTTCTGCCTGGATATGACAGATGGCACCCCTGCTCACATTTCATTGGCTGACACAAGTTGCATGGCCTCTCACCCACCTTCAAGGAGGTAGGAGATGGGGAAGTACTACCCTACATTGTACCCAAGAGGAGAGCTGGAGATGTTTTGTGTAGGGCGTTAATGACCATCCACCAACCCAAAAGCCATCCTCCTTCTCACTTCTGTCTTGCAATCAGAGCCTTGATTTTTTATTTATTTTAAAAATAACTTTCTGTGTTCACTCTCCCATGTGCTTAGAAAAAGGTGATCCCAAGGGGTGAATCATGACTGTAGGCCAATTATGGTAGTCACATTCCCTTGCAGGATATATGCATGTGACCTGCTCTTGACCAACGGGATGTGAGGGGAAGTCTACTGGGGTGGAGGTAGGCAGCTTCTAGGAAAGGCTTCTCTTGCTAATAAAAAGAAAGATTAAAAAGAAATTTTTAAAAATATTTACTCATTTTTGAGACACAGAGAAAGAAAGATTTTGAGCTGCGGAGGGGCAGAGAGAGAGGGAGATACAGAATCTGAAGCAGATTCCAGGTTCTGAGCTGTCAGCACAGAACCTGATGCGGGGCTTGAACCCACAAACCGTGAGATCATGACCTGAGCCGAAGTTGGACGCTTAACCAACTGAGCCACCCAGGTGCCCCAAAAGAAAGATTAAAGTAAACACCCTTGCATTGCTAGTGATTATTGTGTTTACCTATGATGCCAGGAACTGCCAGAGCTATTCTGAGGCCACACAAGGAACTTCTTTGACACACCACGAATGGTGACATGAAAAGATAGCCCCCAGGCCCATGATGATGTCAGTGAACGAGGTCATTGAGTCCTGGATTGGTTCATGTCTGGACCTCCTGTTTAAATTGTGTCTTCTGTTACTGGCCCTTGTAAACATCCTAACTGTTAGTGTGGTCAATTATATAACAGCCCAGGTTCCTGCCCACCTTTTTCCAGGACTTACAATAAGGTCAGGGAAAATCCCTCCCTCTGAGCATGAACCTGGATGAATCAACTCTCTGGGAGAGATTAGGCATCCGCGTCTGCTGGTGGACTCACAGTCCTGAGATCTAGGAAATACACACATTCCGTCCAGGTAGCCAGTGAGTAGCAATAACCTAAGAAGGCTGTAAATTAATGATCTGGTAATCCAATAATGAGGCAACCATCAGGCACTGTTCTTCAGTGGACGTACATGGAAGAAGTGTGCATGGAAAGAAACTGTCAGGGCTTCTCAGGACTGTAAGTATTCTGACCCCTCCAGAGAGGAGGGGTTCACAGCAGGGCAAGGAGAGTTCACTACCCGTTGTGGCATGGATGAAATATCCCAGGGAACTATCTGATTACCTTTGCTCAGATGGTGTGCACATCAAAGAACCTTCTGATGACTAATTCAGTTCCTCGGGGTCCTTGATGTGGAAGCAGGGACGTGCTCTGGGTAAGGAACCCAGGATCACCAGGGCATCTGGTTCCTGGAACAATATAGGAGAAGAGTAGGGTTCTTGAAGCCTAATTGAAACCAGTCAGTGGTTGAGGGACCTTGACAAAAGCTCTTAAGACTCACTGCGAGCCTCAGTCACTGTGTCCGTGAGACACGGCTCCTAACAACGACGTAGCCAGAGCAGTGGTGAAAATGAAATGAGATGGAAGGGACAAAAGTACTTTGGAAATGATAGGAGTGTGAACTGGTACAAATCGCATTGCGCATCAAGCTTCCTTTGCTCACTCTGCTCCAGGAAAGTCGACCATCTCTTGACCCCTAGGGTGCCCAGAAATCCTTCCCAAGCTTTCCCTCATGCTGCACCTCCACCTGCTGCCCCTTCTCTTCTGCTCTTCACCTGATGAACTCATCATCTAGGAAGTCTCAATTCCGGTATTTCTGTAAAAAGTCCTCCCCCCCCCCCCAACCCTCCCGCCCCCTTCCCCAGTCCAGTTTGGACAGGTTTTCTCTTTCACGGTGCCCAGTAATTCTTCATTGTGCTTGTCAAAGTGTAGAATCACACATTTAGTGGTGATTTCGATTTCCTGTGTCCCTTACAGCATAAAAACTCCAAAAGGGGAGGCATCCTGTGGATCTCACTCTCCATCGTATTCCTGGTGCCTGGCACAAAATAGAAATTTAGTGCTGCTTGATGAATAAAATGAGTGTCGCATGAATGTAAGGTGTTAATCATGCAATTCCCCAATGTAAGGAAAAACACTGGTCTCTTGATTTGCGTCGAAATGTTTGTATAGTTTGGGTCAGTTAGTCCCACGGAGCTTAGTCAATTATGGGGGACAAGATAAAATCAGGCTTGGGTCCTGCAGTGGTGAGGTCACAAGTCTTTGTCTTTTACATCTGTTTATTTGAGCATCCTGACACTAAGCAGGTGGCCTCTGGACCATTTTATAAGAGGACTTTCTTTTAGATGTCAAGTCGACCCAGTGAAGAGAAAAGCTTAAGTTCAGGACAAGTAGCAAAGGTGCCGCGTCAACTTCCTGATATCCCTCCGCAGGCCTAGCTTGCCAGGAGGTTGTGTAGGAAGAAATGTGGCATAACAGAGCTGGGCCTCAGTTATCTCCTCCGGGCCTCAGTTATCTCCTCCCCATCTCACCCCCAACCCCAGGGCGGCGTTAAAGACCACGGACCTTCTAAATTAAACTGAATCCTGACCTTGGTATTATCCTCCTTACCCAGCCTCTCCTCTCCCCCAGTCCATCATCCAAACTGTTACCAGCAAGAACTGGTGACCGCCAGTTCTGACAGCCAAACTCAGCATGGAACGGATATTACTTCACAACCTGAGACCTAAACTTTCCTGCTTCAAATCTCCCTTCATTTTGCTTCTCATACATTCATTTCCAGCTTACAGCTTCCCGAACACGCTGTGTTTTCCAGTGCCCCTGTGCCCCTGCACACAAGTTCCTCCTCCAACCTTCCTTTCCTGGTGAGTTCCACTGGCTCAGCTCAGATGTCACTTCTCCTCTGAAATCTATCCTGATAACGGTTCCTCCTTTCCAGATCTGGCACCTCTTTGTGCTTCATCTCTATGCTTCTCCCCACCAGACTGGGAGTTCCTGGAGAATAGGGATTGTGTCTTGCTCATCGTTGAACCCCCATGCTCAGCATAGGGCCTCAATGAGACCCAGGCCTGGGGGAATGCCCTTCTTTGGGATGTCAGAAGTCCACAAGCAAACAACTGGGACCAGAGTCCAGAGTTAGGAGGAGATAATTTCACATTCTGCGGCTAGCCCATATTCTAACATGTTCCCATCTTCCACAACACTCCACTTGACCCATATAAAAGACCCATGGAAGCAAGGGTAGGACAGAGTAAAAGACGTTGTCTTTTTCTCTTAGTTCCACCAATGCATATCTTCTCTGACAATAAAAAGACATGGGGAATAGACATTTTAGCATGATCCTTATCTCTATCCAGCAAATACCAAGTACTAACTCAGAGACCCCTGAGATACATTAACGTTACAAACAGAAAGTCCTCTCTGCCATCGCCAGTGAGGTGGTTGCTTTAATAAAGCCATATCTGGAACTATTTTTTTGTGCCTGCTTAATGGTTACGTAGTATCCTTGCCCATTCCCACCTCCATGCCTAATGTTTCAGGCTGACTCATTTTATGTAAGATGCCCACTTGCATTAGCAGAGGGGAGAATGGACATTGTGTGGCTGTAAGAACATGCTAACAGTGTAATGATTTTAAGAACACTCATTGAAAACTAGACTTTAGAACATTCACTGAAAATTGGCTGGGCTTGAATTTTCTGGGGGTCTTCAATCCATCTGGAGTTGCATACCTGGAAATGGATGAGGTATATTTCACTAGAAGAAATTGAGATCTGGGATTATTTTGGAGGAGGTTTTAAGTTCAATTGCTTGTTCACTCATCACACATTTGTTCTTTTATAAACATCTCCTAGTACCAGGCACTGTACTAGTAGTCTGGGGTCCACAGATGAGTGGGATATGGCTCTAGCCAAGAGACACAGAGTTTCACAATAATACTTTGATAAGTCTATCATAGAAGTTTTGATAAAATGTTATGAATGCTCAGTGGGAATATTCGTTCCACCTGAAGATAGAGTTAGCAAGGAATGCTTCATAGAGAAGGTGCTGTGTGCCAAGCCATGAAGAATGAGTAGGATTCATCAGCTGAACCAGAAGGAAAGGTATTCTGGGTAGATGGATGAGCACAAGCAGAAGCATGGAAGGGTGAAAAGGCATATGGGATTCAGATTCACACAAAGGTAAGTTTCTCATAGTGAGTGTGTAGCCCTTAAGTTTAGGAATTACTAAGCATTTTTGAGTCATGGGACTCCATGAAAACCAAATAAAAGCTAATGATTTCTTCCCCCAAGGGAGCATGTGTATGCACGTACACATATATATGATTTTGTAGGCATTTTCATTGAGTTCATGAACCCTCTGCCCCAATGGACACAAAGCGTTAAGAATCTCTGATGGAAATATACATATATAAGACAGATCAGAAGTGAATTAATGGTTTTAGGTGCCACTAGCTTCATCTTCTCCATTAATAATAACTCACTGAGTGCCAAAATAAAATTAACTTTTGTGTGTCTACAAGTAATTAGCTGATTTTTTTGTCTCCAAAGGTCATTGGTTAATTTCCTCAACCACAATGTTTTGTTTTTTGTTTTTTGTTTTTTGGGTTTTTTTTACCCCTTTTGTTAGAATGGTTAGAATTTCAGGGATATGTATATATATATATATATATATACACACATATATACATACACACACACACACACATATATGTACACACATTTAGAATGTTAGTTGAAACAAACAAGTGTGGGGAGAGGCCTGAATTTCAGGCTGCCTTTTTTTTTTTTTAAACACTTGGAATCTAAATAAAGCTGGGGAGTGGTGTGGCTTTTCTGTGCTGCTCTGTTGTCTGGGCTTAGTCTACCTTTGCAGGTAATTAATTCCCCAGCCTGCTTATTTTTTCTAGTTGGCTCTTGTTTAGCTTCCATAGAGCCCCACCCCAAAGTGCTTTATTGTCCCTCTGCTGACTATTCCTACATATGGTCAAAATCAACTCACCTTCCGGGTTGCTGACATCGGCAAATTCACTCTTTGGCAAACTCGGCTCTGCTCCCAGTAACCCTTTGTTAAAGAAGTGTTATTACAACGGAGTGGATCTGATAGCTTACAAGTCTGTCCAATCTCTTCCACTCCTAGATACACTCCTAAGGAGAAACTCTTTGTCTTTGGATTTACAGCCACAGGCAGGATATTAGCACTCTCAGACCTGTTGGGTACTGGAGCACTGCTAATGAGCAAACAGCCCTGCCTCAATTAGTGGTTTGTGAAATATTCCTGGATATCAAATTGCTTTTGCTGCTTGATAGTCATACTGGCTCTTGGGATGAAGAGCAACCAAGCAAAAATTGTTCCCTTGTTGCATACTGCCTTGTTGATCTCCTAAGTCATACCTGTAGACAGAATTTAAGCTTGCCATTTCCCCAGAGCTAAGGTTTGATTTACACATGTCATCATTGTGTTGGTGTTCATGTTTTCTTGTATGAATCTTTTCCATGTTGTATAGATTACCATCTTTTAAGGCTGATTCTGTAGTAATAACTTAAACAAGGCTGGTTATTTTAGAAACAAATTAAGAAATAAACTGCAGAAGAATCCCAAATGGCAAATGGCTATAGTGGTAATTTGTCTAAGTATAGGTGTTTACTTCAGAGAGACAGAGAGAGTAGGGGAGTGGGGAGGAGGAGAGAGGGAGAGGGAGAGAGGCGGGGGGGGGGGGGGAATATTAATGAAACTGGGAGAATGTTTCATCCAGATTGCAAATTCTGTGTTGACTCTTCCTAAATTCTTTGCTTCTTAATTACCCAGTAACTTTAGCTGGCAGTAATGTTAACCCCAGCAACTGAAAAGAAAAGCTTCAGTGTAGAGCTTGGGAAGAAAAAAGTAGTAAAGGGAAAGGAATTCAAGATCTGTTATTGGTATTTGAATACGTTTATTGTGACAAGAATGCTGTTATAAATATTCATAAGCAAAGACCATCTTTTTTATCTAGGGATTGTTAAAGATTCCAAATTGGAAGGATACATCTTTTGTAAAAATCTGCCACTGTTCCTCATTTGAGAATTCGCAGCTACTCTGAAATTTCTGCTAACATCATAAATGGTCACAGCACATGCCACTTGGTATGAACCAGACTTTTAAGTTCTTTGACTTCCCAGTGGGCTGTCTGCTCCCCTCCACCACAACCTCCCTTTCCTCAGCCTTCTGAAGGGCCACACTATCCTTTGTAAGCAACTCTATATAGATTGTTGGGGGAGGGAAGAGTATAAGTTGATGAGAGCTTCAGCTACAGTTATTCTCAAGTCCAGCAGAGAACAGTTTTCACTGCCTGATAGTAAGAAGCACTGAGAGTGATTTTAGTTGACACTCTTTGAACTCTTTCGACTCCGTCTAGATAGGTAATCCATAGGTAATGCAGAAAAGAGGTTGTGGGAGGGGTACTTTTTCAATATTTTATTGCATTTTCTTAAATATCCTTTCTGGAATTTTCAGGAACAAAACATAAAAAAATTATATACTTTATTACAAATGGTAAACTCAGAGTGCTCCAAATCTCTTATTTACAAACAACACTGGGCAGGACACCCAAACAAACAAACATGAAATAACTTACAAAGGCATGAAGCTGTTTATTGACAGTAATCAGCTTTCATCAAATTAAAAAATATATATATGTACATACACAGTTAAGGAAGGCAGGCCAGAAAGAGTTCATCTGCAGGCTCAGCCTCGCGCTCACAAACTCCCTCCCGCCTCCCCTCCCCCAACCCCTCCCCCCCTACTTTGTGTTCTTAAGGAGTACTACAGAAGCAATCTACAGTCTCTATTGCAGTTTGTAACCCCTCCCCCTCCCCCCTTTAATACTGAATGAGATCGAATGTTAGGTCCATGCAGTTCTTGGTCAATGTTAAAGAAAAGTCTAACGTTCTGTTCGCGCGGGGACAGCCCATCCGCAAAGCGGGGCAGCCCGCAGGCAGCCGCTCCCTGGCCCCACGCCAAGGGAGGGCGCGCCAAGTCCTTCCCACTCGTGCACACTGGGGGCGCCGTCAGGACGCCGCCCAGTCCAACTTGGATACCCTTGGCTTTAGTCCTTGGACACTTTTCTCTCTCTCTTTCTCTCTCAACTTGTCAAGTTCTCAAGTCTGTCTCTCTGGGTGAATTTTATTTTTCTCTGTTGCCCCTCAGCCCCCAACAGCCTCTCCTCAAAACGTTTGCAACTGCTGCGTTAGCATGAGTTGGCACCCACTGTTAACGTGGTTCATGACTTTCTGTTTAAGCTGTGCCACCTGTTCCCTGAGCATATTGGCCGTGGACGCCAGCTCCGAGTTCTGCGCTTTCAAGGTTTTCACTTTTTCCTCCAGCCGGGCGATCCTCTCCAGCTTCCTTTTCCGGCACTTGGAGGCAGCGATGCGGTTCCTCATGCGCTTCCTCTCCGCCTTGATCCTCTCCTGCGACTCCATGTCGATGGGGGACAGGGGCGGCGTTTCCCCGGGCATCTCGGGCACCGTCTGCGGCTCCTCCTTCAGGGCCTGCAGCCGCGGGTGCTGCACGGGGATCTGCTGGGGCAGGTGGTGCGGCGGCTGCGGGGGCTGCTGCTGCTGCTGGGGCTGCGCGGGAAAGGCCAGGCCGGCCGCGCCGTAGGAGGGCGCCCCACCGCCGCTGCTCAGAGCGCCCGGGTTGAAGTTGCTGAGGTTGGCGTAGACCGGCGGCTCGCTGTGCAGGCTGGCGCTGAAGCCACCGCTGCCGCTGCCGCCCGCCGCCGAAGCCACCGCCGGAGCCACCATGCCCGCCCCGCTGACCGGCTGCGCCGCCGACGTGACGCTGGGCAGCGTGTTCTGGCTGTGCAGTTCGGCCAGGGCGCGCACGAAACCCTCGGCGAAGCCCTCCTGCTCGTCTGTCACGTTCTTGGGGCACAGGAACTGCGTGGGGGTCGGCGTGGTGGTGATGTGCCCGTTGCTGGACTGGATTATCAGGCGCTCCAGCTCGGGCGAGGCCAGCTTGAGCAGCCCCACGTCGGGCGAGGTGAGGAGGTCCGAGTTCTTGGCCCGGAGGTGCGGCTTCAGGCTGCCCACCGGGTCGGCCAGGTTCAGGGTCATGCTCTGTTTCAGGATCTTGGGGTTACTGTAGCCGTAGGCACCGCTCTCGGACTGGAGGAACGAGGCGTTGAGGGCATCGTCGTAGAAGGTCGTTTCCATCTTTGCAGTCATAGAACAGTCCGTCACTTCACGTGGGGTTAGTTTGGGCTGCGCGCAGAAGTTTCGGGGCCGCAACAGCGCGCTGGCGAGCGGAGGACACCCCTCCCGGGGCCCTGGGCAGGGAAAGTTTCTCGAGGGGCGCGCGCACCCGCCGGCTGTCCTCCCCCCTGCGCCCTGCTCACCGGCTCGCTCCCAGGCGCTCAGGGTTCAGATGCCGCCAGCACTCTTAACTTGTCAGCTCGCGCGCGCTGCTCGGCTTTGAAAAGTCGCGGTCGCTTACGGAGCGCTCTTGGCGCAGCCGTCCCTGGGAGCCCGCAGACGAACACGCTTCCCGGCGACAGCGGCCCTGCCGGCGGCGGCAGTCAGCGTCGATCCCGCGGTGGCCGGCCGGCAGCGGGTGTCCGCCGCCCAGACTCCGACGACTGTCCCCTCCTCCGCTGCGAGGGGGAGGGGGCGCCGGGCAGCCGCGGCTCGCGCTCGCCCAAGTTCAGCAACCGGTGCGAGTGAAACTGAGCGCACGTCCCTCCTTGGTCTCCTCTCTCCGCCGCCTTCCTGTCTTCGCCGCCGCGGCAGCTTCGGGCGCAGGAAAGCTTTGCAAAAGTTCGCTCCGGGACTCGGGCCACTTGTCCCCTGTCCCCCTGGTCAGGAAAGTTCTTTGCCGCTGCAGCGGCTCTCTGGACTTCCCCGGACAGACTGTCGCCGCTCTCTGCGCTGTCACCAGCTCCGGGGAAGCGGGGCTCTCCTCCTGGGGGCGGCTGGAGAAGGGGCTCTCCGGACGCTCCCCAAAACACCAGCCCGGGAGCCACAGGCGCTAGCTCTGGGCAGTTGGTGAGAAAATGGAAAAGAAAATAAGATTTGCAGCTCGGACTCTGCTGCCGTCTTGCCTGCCTGCCTGTATCTGTCCGTCTCCCTGAGTCCGCGCACCTCCACTCCCGCCTCGCTGCTTCAGCCACACTCAGTGCAACTCTGAGCCCTTATCCAGCCCGAGCTCAACACTTATCTGCTACCAGTCAACCCCTAAAAATAGCCCATGATGTCACCCCAAGGCCTTCCCATTGGCTCGCGTCGCTCTCAAGGGGGCGGGCCCGCCCGTCGCCATGGAGACCCCACCCTAGAAGATTCTTCTCTGGACCCGCGGAGGCTCACGGGATGAGGTAATGCTCCGCTGCCCTCCTACAGTTGGGCCCTTCTTTCTCCTCCTCTCCCCCTCCCCCTCCAGCGCGACTCGCGCCCGGCTCTTCCCTCTCCCCTCCCCGGCGCGTCTTTCCCGGCCCGCCCGGTGCATTGTGGGCTGACGTCGTGGGGTTTGACTGTCTAGTGACGGTGGCTGCCGCGAGCCGGGCGGACGCGGGCTCTCGCCGCCTCTGACCGAAGCGGGCTCAACTTCAGGGCTCGGGCGGGAAGGCAGGAGATGCAGGCACCCGGAAGGCTCGGGAACCCGGCCAGGTGTCTGCGGCCAAGGGCGCGCGGTGGAGGGAGGTGTTTCCCCACTTGGGGGGCTCGTTGTCCCCCACGGGCACTTCGCCTCGGTGCAGGGCTGGAGGCCGAGCGCCAGGCTCTGTGCCCCCCCGCACTTCCGGGGGGCGGGAGCACCGCCCTTAAGGTGGCTCTGTTAAGTCCCCTGTGGGGGCGAGTGAAAGTGGGCTTACGTTGAGGGGCGGTCTCGAGACAGTGGGCCCCCCACGTTGAGGACGCTCCGAAGTTTGTCTCCCGGTCAAGTTCACAAGCGACGGACAGCGCTGCTGTCTGGCTGCGCCTAGAAACCAAGTGATTTGTATTGCTCCAAACTGGGCGCTCAGCTAAGTCCGCGTTGCACCCCCTAATGCCCTCTCCAAACCATGGGAAAAGGGGTGCGAGGGTTCACAGTTTTGCTTCGATGGCGAAGTTTTTTTTATAGGGGGTGGAATTGGGGGGCAATTCAACTTCCAGTTGTAAACGAGCGTATAGGGAATCTGAAACTTGGGGAACCCCGGTGATCGTCTACTACCCGCCCCCGCACAACATGCCAGCACACTTTAGACACACTTTACACACACGCACACACGCACACACACACACACACACCCTCCGGTCCTGATTTGCTTACAGGAAAACGAGAACGTGAGACACTCAGCAAAAGTCACGCAACGAGTGAGCGAGTCAGGGATAGGACCAGGATTTAAAATCTCGCCGCTCCCGTCCGGGTGGTGGGCCCATATCCTGGGTAGCCTCTAGGAAGCGCTAGACACATGTAAGTGGTTCCTTTTCCGCGGTTGTTATTCTATTCTCCCCCTACCCCGCACCCCTTCGGGACAAAAGTGTATGGCGGAAAGAATACTGAACTCGGGAATCGTGGGTTCTCTCGTGGCCAGAGCTGCCAGGGTGTGACGTGAACAAATCGCCGAACTTCTCTGGGATCCTTCAGATCTGCAAGTGGGGCCGGTGTGACCCACCTCACAGGGCTGAGATAGTGCAGCATCATCGCCTCCAGGCCGGGAGGCGGTCGCCTAACAGCCCCCTTCCCTGCCCTGCCTCAGGGTTTCCCAGAGCCTCGATGGAATGCCAGGATAGGAGTGTGAGTTGGCAGGAGCAGGTGTACTCCTGTGAGGAGCAGTGAGGGGAGGAAGCCGGGACGAAAGGAGCAGAAGTCAGCACTTTCCCGTGCCTCCTGTTGAGGACTGGAGCAAGAAGTTGGAACTGCCGCAATTTACATACTTAGCTTCTAATTCTGGCTTTTCAGCTTCTGAACTTAGGGGAATTCAGCCTTGGGTTTATAGCCCAGAGCTTTAGGGTATTTGTGGCTCTGAGAGTTCAGATTCAATGGCCCGACAGCAGCTAACGTCAGGGAAGTCTTTTCTTCACTCCTCTCATTTTCTCAGGCAGCAGAGGAAAACCCAGCGGCTCCTGTGAGCACTGGGCATGGAGGTGTGTGTGTGGGGGGGGGGGGGGGGTTAGGGATACAGTGATGACAATTCCAGTTACTTTTCTCAGGGAGGAAACGTTCTCTATTCTGTGGCCCTGAGTCATTTTCTTTTGTAATCAGGGAGCTGGTGTTCTCAATGATTTTGTATGTCAACGGGAGCAAAAATAAATTTCACGTATTAAACACCTACCACCAGCCAGGCATTCACCTGAGGAATTGAAATATGCTGTTTCTTCTTACAACCGTGTCGAGCTGCATATATTATTATTTGGATTTAACATATGAGGAACTAGGGCCAGAGAGGTTGAGTATCTGGCTCAGGTCACACAGACAACAGGAAATCGACCTCAGGTCTGTGTTACATTCCCTTGTATCTGCTCCACTCTGGGAGCCTTTTTGTACTAGCTGTGGGGGAAATGGCACTTGGATGGTGTGGAAGAAGAAATGACCGCGCCTGACTCTGTCTCTCTGTCTCTGTCTCTCTCTCTATATCTTTTGCCTAAGGGTTCTGTGTGCTTCTCTCTGCCTTTTGTGGTTTAGCAGGCTTCTTTTCTCCTTATGTTGAGAAGTAGCTCATTTCATCCAAAAAGTAACAGATCTGTTCATGTTAACGCCCCTGCTTGAAAGCTTTCATGGCTTCCTCTTATGACCAGGAAAGAGTTCAGAGAGGCGTTTGCCTGAGAGAAGGGGTCTTTCACAGCCCCATCCTGCTCTCCTGCCTCATCTGTCACTGCCAGTATCAGTCAGGAAAGGCTGCGCTCTGCTCCCCTAACAAACAAGCCTGACATCTCAGTGACTTACCCCAGGGAAGTTTACTTCTTGCTCATGCTACATGCCCCACTCTGGGTCTGCAGGGGAGTTCTGCTCATGGTGGACACTTGAGGACTTCTTGACCCGTGCTTCTCATTGCTATCTTGGCTGGGGGAGAGAAGGCAGCAAACCAACCGTTCACTGGCTCTTGAAGCGTCCACCTGGAAGTGAGACCTGCTGCGCTTCTGCTCTGCTGTCATTGGCCGAAGCAAGTCACGTGGCGAGGTCCAACTTGACTCCAGCCGAGTGTCTGGAAGGGAGAGAGCCGGGAATATTTGTGGAACAAACACCAATGACTCTAGCAGTCTCCTTTCTGTTCACCGAATGTTTGGCTTACTGTCTCCCCCTACCCTGCCCACCCCAGGCAGAATTTCCTCATTTTCCCCCATAAGGGGGGACAATCCTAAAGATTCATCTAGTCGCAGTATGTCAAGCTCACTTTCCAGGTTCTGGGTGATTCGTAGTCGACTCTGTATCAGCTCCAGATGTGACTCTTTTTTTCTAAACGCGAGGCGTCTACCCTGCGCATCCTCAGTACGTAACAGTAGGACGGGGCTAGGAGAGCTGCAACCGGCACACGGTTTGGAAAGCGAAGGAATGGGAAACCACGGTAGACGCCAGGCAGTCCGCTGAGCAGACATGTTCAGCACCCCGATTAGACCAGCACCCCGATTAGACCCTGATTCTGCCCGCTGTGTGTAGCTGCCCTACCCATGGCCCTCCATGACCCCGGGCTTTGCTCTCTGAGAAAGTCTTCCTTTTCTACATCTAAAGCAGCCCTAAAAGCTTTAAAATTCGCTTTTAAACATTAGGGGAGGTACAGAGTGATATTAAGTTTGAATCCGGTCTCCTTTAATGCAGGCGGATGCACTTTTGGCAGCACAACTCTCACAAAAATGCAGCCTTCTTATCTGTGTGATTCCAGGCGTTCCATGAGCTAACAGCCACAGCCAGTTCTTTCCTAGACACGCTTCCACGTTTTGCTGTATTTCTTTGCTTTCTTGCTCTCATGCCTGCGCGCTCTCTCTCTCTCTCTCTCTCTCTCTCTCATTCACTTCCCCCCACTTCTCCTCCACTCTCTCCTGACGTGGTTTTGTGTGCTTTGGGTTTACTGGGCTTTGGTGGGAAAGTGACACTTTCCCTCCCTTTTCCAAAGCCAGTTCATCCAATTGAAAGCATGTGCTGGGTAACATCTTAATTTATCCAGAGGTTATAACAATAGGTTTGAGGCCATACCCTTGACTTGATCCATACTTCAAGGCTGATTTTTAACTGGTCTTTATTTATTTATTTATTTTGGCCGAAAACATGTCTTAATTTTATATTTTACTGCTTGAGACTGAAAAACAATAGCCTCTTCTAACCCTATAAATACCTCTGAATTTACAGATTGTCCCGGCTTTCTTTCATTTCTGCTTACAAGCTGGGCAAATCTTCGGTGAGCTCGCTCATTTCTTTTTTGTAGTAAGTTTCCAAATGTATCCAACAGCCACCAACACAGGCTGCTAACATTTTGTTTTACAATTTTACAATCTCTTGCTTAATTTATTAGGTTCATGATATGCCTTCTCCATTATTACAGGTGATATGTCCACCAAATGGATCACCATCCTGTTAGCTTCTGATAACAGTGTTCTTAGTTATTGCCTTCTAAATGAATGTTTACTTTTGTTCTTGTTGTTGTTACATTACCGCATGTCTCAGTGCTAATTTTTTTAAGTTTATTTTGTTTTTAATTTGAGAGAGAGAAAGGGGGGGAGGGGCAGAGAGAAATGGGGAGACAGAATCCCAAGCAGGTTCCCTGCTGTCAGTGCACAGCCCTATGCAGGGCTGGAACCTGTGAACTGGGAGATCACGACCTGAGCCGAGATCAAGAGTTGGACACTTAACATACTGAGCCACCCAGTCGCCCCTATATGCTAATTTTTATATCATTAAGGATAGGCCATGTTTGCGACCATAACAAACAATTCTGAAGTCTCAGTGGCTTAACAAAAACACTTTATTTCTTGCTCATACTACATGTTCAAGGTCAGAGGGGCTCTGCTCAATGTACTCATTCAGAGACTGAGTCTGAAGAAGGTTTCATCTTGATAAATGCTTTACATAATCATCCCAATCACCTCAACAGGGAAAGGAAACGTGATGAATTCACATTGGCAGTGAAGTTTCCTCCCAGAAATGACGTGCATTACTTGTATGTACATATTATTGGTCAAGAACAAGTCACACGATCATGTATTGCTTAAAGGGTGCAAGAAAATGCGATCCCACTATGTGTTGGAAGTCAAGAGCTGGAAATGCACACCTCTGCACAGGCTGGGTTATGCTGTGGTAGCAATACAAAAATCTTACTGGATGACAACCAAAACATATTTTTCATTCATACTGCATGCCGATTATGGGTTGGCTGTGTCTCTGCCTCACACAATATCATCATTCCTCTAGGACCCTTTCTGAAACATTGCTGATTGTCATGGCAAAGAGAAAAGAGCGTGGTACTTAAAGCTTCTGCTGAGAGCAGTTCTCATTGTCAAGCCTGATGTCAGTGGGACCAGGCAGCAAGTGTTTGCAAACAGTAATACAGTCCACCGTGCCCTGAACTACACAGGGTCTCAGCTGCCCTAAACATTGTCAATTCCTCTGGTGTTTTTTTTCTTTCCATTTAATTTTATCCTTAATCAAAATGCCACCTGGCAAACTCCTACTTACCCTTCAAGACCCCGCTCAAATTATTGCTCTCTCTGAAGCTTTCTGCTACCCTATCTCCCACCCTATCCTCAAATAGTTATTTTCTTTTTTTAAAAATTTTTTAATGTTTATTTGTTTTTGAGACATAGAGACAGAGTGTGAGCAGAGGAGGGGCAGAGAGAGAGGGAGACAGAATCTGAAGCAGGCTCCAGGCTCCGAGCTGTCAGCACAGAGCCCAACGCAGGGCTCGAACTCACGAACCGTGAGATCATGACCTGAGCTGAAGTCAGATGCTTAACTGACTGAACCACCCAGGCACCCCAGTTATTATTTTCTTTAGCTCTCACCATACTTGGCACATACCTGAAGTGGAGGATGTTTATGACGTGTTCTCGTAGATGTCTGCTTGTATCCCTGACTCCAAATCCAGGAACTGTGTCGAATTTATTTTTTTTTAATGTTTATTATTATTATTTTTTCTAATTCATTTTTTTTTAATCTCCAATGCTTAGTGCCGTGCCTGGCACATGGAAGGATAGAAGGTGCTCAATAAATGCTTGTCGATGGATTCTTTTTTAAATAGCCTTTTCTATAGTGGAATTAAGGGGGCATTTTAATAGTCAATACAGCAGTACTTTGTTTTAACGCATAAAAATTGGAACTCCCTTGCTGAAGCCTCCTTGAGTGTATCTTATTGCATTTGGGAGAAAACCCAGCATTATTTACCTTGCCTATAACATCTCACCTGACCTGGCCTATGTTACCTCACCAACTATATTATAGCCATGCTGGGTTTGACCATATCTGTCAGGGTAGCCTAAGTTAAACTACAATTATAAAATTCCAAATCTTGGTGACTTAAGCCAAAAAAATTTATTTCTTATTCCTGCTCCATATCTGTCAAGGGTTGGCAGGGACTCTCTGATCACATTGCCTTCTCTGGGACCCAGCCTAATGTAGCACCTACTTTCAGGAACATTACAGATCTCGTGGTAGAGGGAAAGCAAACTTTGAAGGGTCTTGGCCAGGCAGTTAAGCACCTTTGCCAGAGAATGTAACAAGTCACTTCTCACAATTCATTGGTTAGAACTAGTCTCATGGCCCCACCCAGCCACCAGGAGACCAGGAAGTGCAATCCTGTTTGCCTGGAAGGCAGAGAACTGTAAGCATTTGGTGACCAGCCCTGATGACTCCCACACTGGACTTCTCTAGTTCCTCAAGCAAGATAAACTGTTTCTTGCCTCAGAACCTTTATATCAGCCTTCTCCCTTCTTCGCTATTCCTTGGTCAATTTCTATTTCCTTTAGATGTTTGCTTAAATAACACTTGAAAAGGCTTCCTTTCCTACTGCACCCTTCCCCCATCTAAATTCGATTCCCCTCTTATACCTCATAAGACTGTTTTTTTATTTTTGGTTTTCTGCGTTGTTTTGTTTTTTGTTTTTTAAATAGCGGTTGGGAACTCCTGAGTGTAATAAATAACACCCCTTTCGTTCCCTCTTGAGTTCAGAACCAGCTGGACGTTAAAGATAGGAATCAGATGAATGGACATCACAGTGTCATTGTGATATAGGATACATTGTAGGGCATGCAGCCACAAGGCCACAATGGGTTTCCTCATGCTTTACCTGGAATTAAACTTACCTGTTGGTCTCTGGCAAAGGTGGGAACTTGCAAGCCACTTCCGAACATACAGGGAGTGTGTGCATCCTATGGACAAATGGGTCCTGAAAAGAGAATGCAATGGTTGGGGTGGGCATGCTGGATCTTTCTATAGATTTCAGCCATCAGATAACCCACACCTTCCCCATGGGGAGGACATAAGGGATGGAGAAAGTGGATGAGAAATTACTCTAGCAAATGCCCCCTCCTGGAAAGCTGAAGCCAAGGAAATGGAAATTTCTTTGTTTCAGTCGAATTTACCTTAGCTTATTATTCCATATTTCCCTTACTAATTGTTATTTTGAGA
This sequence comes from Herpailurus yagouaroundi, assembly GCF_014898765.1. Classification (NCBI taxonomy): domain Eukaryota; kingdom Metazoa; phylum Chordata; class Mammalia; order Carnivora; family Felidae; genus Herpailurus; species Herpailurus yagouaroundi. The sequence continues at coordinate 48,000,427 of NW_024412388.1, forward strand.
TCTGTTTTGCCCACCAGAGGCAGGATCAGTACATCCTTTGGTCTTCACTGTATCCACAGGATTTAGAACAGTTCCTGGCACATAGAGGGTGCTCATTAAATCTTGGTTACACATCAGAGCCCCTGTGGAAGTCCTTCCATTGGCTCAACTCTCTGTAAAATGTATTCCTGTTTGCTTGAGACTGCTTTCCAATCTTGGAATTTTCCATTATCTTCCTCATCCTCCACCTGCTTTTTTTCTTTTTCTTCCCCGGGTTGTCAGCTTGGATATGTGCATTCACATCACAACTGGAGTAAAGAGGCAGAAATGAAAAATAAAAACTGAAATACAAGTAAGTGAACTACTGAGTCATTGGAAAGTATGCATGGACTAGGTTTTGGTCAAGGAATGGCTCTTGGGTGGCTCAGTTGGTTGAGCCTCTGACTTTGGCTCTTGGTCCGTGGGTTCGAGCTCTTTGTTGGGCTCTGTGCTGACAGCTCAGAGCCTGGAGCCTGCTTCAGATTCTGTGTCTCCTCTCTCTGCCTCTTCCCTGTATATGCACATCCTCTCTCAGAAATCAATAAACATTAAGAAAATAGGTTTTTGGAGCACCTGGGTGGCTCAGTCGGTTTAGCACCCGACCTCAGCTCAGGTTATGACCTCATGGTTCGTGAGTTTGAGCCCCACACTGGGTGCTCTGCTGTCAGTGCAGAACCCGCTTTGGAACCTTTGACCCCCTCACTCTTTGCCCCTCTCCCACTTGTGTTCTCTCTCTCTCTCAAAAATAAACAAAATGAAAAAAATAAGTTTTGGTCAAAGAGGCATGGGTTATTGGGGTGCACACCATCACCCTTATGGTGATGTCTCTTCGGCACTCAAAACTTCCACACAACTTCCGAGATCATAAAGTGGAAGTCCTCTTCAAGGCCTGCCCCCTTTCCCAGTATGGGAATCCCTTTGGCATCATCGTCACTACTTATGTACTTCCGGTGATATTCGGAGCTGGGGAGAGGTAATCCTGCTGAATGCTGCTGGCTGGACCTCATTGGGAACATTGTCGACATGAAATTGTGGAACGCAGTTTTGGCCAGCCAGATCTCAGAGGAGGTCAGTCAAATGGCGAGAAGCTGGCAACCACGTCCCACGGAGAAGGAACTTGGGGGGAAAGGAAACGACGGTGAGAGCATAGACAGAAGGCTTCAAATAGCTGTGCAGGTGTTCCACAGGACAGTTGGCCTGTTTGGTAGGTTTTGAGGTCACAGTGAGGGTAATGTTTAGAGGTTAGAAAGGAAAGCACGGCAGTATTTAAGGAAGAAATTTCTGAAGTCGTGGTTATTTACCAATGGGAAAGTTGCCTTAAATGTAGAATTGAAGGCCATTCATTCAATTCATATTTGTTGTCTTCTATGTGGCAGACAGTATGCTGCCTTAGTTTATGATCATTCCTAGTGAGCTCGTAGTAACTCGTGGTAATTGTCACTTTATTTTGAAGGTTCCTAAAAACCATCTTTAAATATTCTCTTTTAGAATTTTTCTGGGGATGGTGACCAACGTTCTTGGTTTATCAATTCTGGAATTGACCCTTTTTTATTCCCAAAATTCGAAAATCTGAGGTCATGTTTTCTCATGTGCAATGTTAGTTCGATGGACGTTCTTATATCAGGACAACAAGCGTTTTCAGTATTCGTAAACCAAAGTGCCCTGTACCTGGGACCACTTGAGACTGGATACTCTCTGTGCTCTAATGTATAACGAATATTTGTGGCAGAAAAACTGCAGAGTGTCCACCAAACCCCTTTTCCTTCTATGTGTACCACTGAACTACATTTCCTGGCCTCCTTTGTAATTAGGTGTGGCCATGTGGCCGAGTTTTAGCCAATACAGAGGGGATAAATGTAATGTGTGATAGCTACAGGCCTGTCTCCTAAAACCATCTCTCCCGATCTCCTGGTGAAGTGTAAGGGACATAAGGAAGGACAGAGCCACAGATGAAAGGAGCCTGGGTCTCTGAATGATCACACGGAAGATTGTCCACTGACCAGAAAATTTGCATCCGACTTTGCCTGAATGGGAAATCAACTTTTTGTGTTGAACTGCCAAGGCTTGGGAGCATATATGTTAACATGGCTAGTGTCTTCTTTATTCCAACTGGTGCTGCAGAATACTGTCAGGGAATACATGTGGAACTGAGGTTAGGGATTTTGTTCTACCCTTTCCTGTTTGAAGCGAATTAATGGGGGAGACCGAAGTAAAGGACCTAGCACTTAATTCCATACTGATGCTTCCTATTGGTAATGCTTTTTTTCCCCCCATATAATTTGTAAACTTCATGAAGCATGTGGCCATGTGTTATATCCTCTTCTATATTTAATCTTTCACTGGATGTTTGTTGAGAAGTGCCAGGTGTCTTTCCAAAGAAATACAGGTAGCACATTTTGTTAACTGTGTTACTCATTTATTCAACTATTTTGGATCATTTACTATGGGTTGGCCACTGGTAAACAGTGGGGACCAGAAGCTAGAGTAGCTGCGTACAAGTTGGGGTATAGCAAGGAAAGTAGACAATAAGGAGGCAAGACGAGTCGGGTATGATGACACTATGAGAAAGAAGGCTGGGACATTCTGGATGCACAGAGAAGGGACATCTGACAAGGGTGGTGGCCAGAGAATTGTGCTCTAAGGAGGTGATGAATAAATTGAAACTTGAAGGATGAGTAGGAGTAGGCAGAAGAAGGGTTGGTGGAGAAGAGTTGTTCTAGGACAAGGGGATGAATGAACAAATGTCTGTCTGTAGGGCAAGATGATGGTGCATACTTGGAGGGACCACAAGGCAAACTGGAAAGGAAGAATGGAGAGGATGAGCACGATAGGAGGAACCTGTAGTAATTGTGGGCACACACTTAATGAATGCATTCAGAAGGCCTTGCAGTAAATGTGTACACATTTACGTAGGAGGAAATACGGCTGATTAACCATCAAGGTATCAACAGTTGTGAGATTTGGATAATTTCCATTTTCCTCCTCATGTTTTTATTTTTGTTTTAAAATTTTCTGCAATCAACATGTATTACACGTAATAAATAAGAAACAAATGTTTTTTTTTCTTATTAGTTGTGACTGCACCTGCTGTCCCTCATTGGATCCTCACGGTAGTTCCTCTGAGCAAATGGAGGCCCGGAGGTGATACCCGGTAAAGCTGGGATTAGCTTTCCTGAGGTCCCATTCAGCCTGCTTTCTCTCCCTTGCACCTGCCTTCCCTGCAGTTTTCTAAGTAGTGATGATGGCTTTTCTTGGAACTGCTGACATTAGTGTCATGTTGCGTGTTTCTGTGTATGTAGTTGGCAACGTGGAGAAAATGGGTCAACGTTCTCATGATCCTGACCTACCTAAGAGGCTCCCCACATAAAAAGGATGTCCTCAACCTACGGGACTACATCATTAGACCTGCTTTTTGTGATACATCATTAGATGTCCTTTGCCTAGTGATTTGTCATTAAGGGGAGAGGGCTACTGATAATTTTTTAAAAGGATGTTAGGGAAGAGATTGTTTCCCATTATTCTTTCAACCCACATCTTGATTGACCGGCATGCTGCTTGGCCAAACCAGTGGGTGATGAATATCTACAATGAACACCCAAACACTTGAAAGTCTTAAAACACTGTCTTAACGTTCTCTAAATTGGTAACAAATCACCTCACAGATCTCAGAGTCTTAAAACAAATGAGTTTATTCCATGCGCATGTTACACTTCCTTCCTGATTTAGGCCTGGGCTCTTTCTTTGAAACAGGCTGATGTAGGAGCTCCCTGTCTGAAATATTGCTGCTGTGTGCCACAGGGAAGAGAGCGAGGTAACACCAGGAGATAGCTCTTAAAAGTTTTGCTCACCTGTCACTTCCACTCACCTCTGATTGGCCAGAGGGTGTCCCAGGGCTTGACAGGGCGGAGCAGCAAAGATTTTGACAAACGCCTCAGCTCTGTGAGTGTCAGTTTCTTTATCTACAAGGTGGAAATAGGTAAAATATATTATGGTACATTTAAACCATGGAATATCATGTAGCTAATTTAAAAAATGAGTTAATTGCCCTTAAAAAGATGAGTTGACCTGAAGAAAAAAATCCATGAAACCACATTACACGAAGAAAGCAAGTTGTAGAGTAAGGTATGTAGCATGGTCTTGTTTTTGCATAAATTACAAAAACTCTGTATCTGAGTATATTTATTTGCATGAGAATATTAGTAAGAACAGCTAATGCTTAATGAGTGCCTACGTCATACGCGCATCCCTGTGCCCAGTGCTCTTTACATGCATTTGCTCATTTAATCCTTCGAAAATCCAGGAAAAGGAGTAGAAAGTCACCTATCAAATGCTTATTGTCAGCTACCTTCCTTGAGGGTGGGATTAAAGAGATTGCACTTCATTTTTAAAATATATTATTTCTGTAAATTTTTACTTGTCACAACAGGTGGATTAATCAGCTTTTGTCATGAAACAAACCACCACAAAATCAGAGTGCTGTGCAAGGTTAAGTATAGTTTTCCTGCGTATGGGTCTGCAGGTCAGCTGAGGTGGCATACACTTCCTAAAGTCCCTTTCAGTGGCCTCTTCTCTCCGTTGCACGTGCCTCCCCTGGAGTTTTCTGAGTAGCCATGGTGGCTTTTTCTGGAACTGCTGATTTTAGTGCCCAGCTGCGTGTGTTTGTGTGCACCCTGAAGAAATAGGGTTGGGGTCAAATGCAGTTCCGCTTTATGTGTCTCGTTCTGGAACCCATCCTGGAGAGGCAGGATCTGTCAGGGTACTGTTCTTCTCGTGGCAGAGGTTGGGGCAAAAAGAACCACAGGAAACTTTTCAAGGTCTAGGCTTAGAGCCACTATATTATCGGTTTTGCCCCCTTCCTATTAGCTGAAGCGAGTCACGTGACCAAATCCAGTATCAGTGGAGCTGGGAGGTCATGGAGGTTGTGGAAGGAGATAACGAATGTTCACGGTACAGTCGTCTACTACAATCAGCATTCCTTGCTTTGTTCGTTATTAAAAATAACAATAAAGTGAGGGAAAGAATACTTAGCTGGGAAAGTTTAAATTGTGCTCAATGTATTACCAAATTGCATTAAACATTTCTTAAAAATACAAACTCCATATTTACAATTATAATGGGCATAGTCCATATGAACATGGACATTTAATTAACCAGGGTACTCGCTGCCTGGAAGGGCAGGGAGGCATGTACACCAGCTTGGCGTGTGCAGCCCGTGGTGTGACAGTCTAAGCATAGTTCAGAGACTTTAATGGCCCTCTGTGTGCATTCCGGCTATTGTATGGTCATCTGCAGTCTGAGGAACTTAAATCATGAAGTCACAGATTCTTAGAGCAGGAAGAGTTCTGGTGCCCATGGCAGGCAGGTGCCTTCTAACTTACATGGATAGCTGCTCTTGCCAGTGATAGTTATTCTCGATCGGATGTGTCTTACATTACTGGAAAGTAGTTTTGGAAATCAAAATTCCTTCATTTGGCTAGTGGGGACAGTGAGCCCCCCAGCTGTCACTTACCTGAGTGACCCATTAAATTAGTGGCTAAGATGAGATTTAAACACAGGTGTCTAGATTAGGCCCAGGGCTTTTGGCTTTTCTCTCTGGGTAACGTAAACATCAAGCGTATGTTTGATCATTTGGGAGTATTCACTAGGCCCTGAAAGTTCCATTACTCCCTTTAAAAAACATACTGTCTTCTTTTTCTACTGCTCCCTCTGTCTTAAGAGAACTTGAGCACTTCTTCGACCAACTACCTCTGGAGGCCTGCGAAGAAAACACCAGTTGGTACAGACACTGAAATAAAGAGCACCATGTTAAATTCCTGAAAACACTGCCCAGGAATCACGCCTGTTTTCATTTCCTTTCTATTCGAGGTAATTTAGAAAATGTCTGCTGATCTAGCTCAGGGGAATCAACTGCACAAGGAAAATGTTTTATTAAGGGCCTTGTTAGGATTAAGAGCTGTGTTCCTCAAATTTCAGCGATTTACCCATCACTTTTTCCATTTTGCTATATTCATTTACAGTCTTAATACTTTTCTCTTAAAGAGATTTACTTTCTTAAAACTCAAAAGATGTTTTTATAGGAGATGATGCATTTCAGTTGTAAAGTGATAACAAATATCACTTGCCATAAGCATTTAGATCTTTGTAAAATCATGTAAAAATAAATATATAGTCTTTAAAATAAACAGATTTGTCCTTATACCACTGAAAGTATTCTCTTATTCTGCAGGAGGTAGGCATTCTCCACCAATCTATTGGAAACTATGGGCTTTGGAATCAAGGAGACTTCGGTTCAAATCTCAATACATTCCTTTCCAAGTAGTATAATCTCAGGCAATTTCCTTACATTTTTGAACGTCAATTTTTCACGTATAAAATGGAACAAAAACAGTTGTCTCATAGCATGTATGTGTCTGTGTGTATGGTTGATGTGTGTATGTGTATTTGATGTGTGTATGTGTGTTCAAAAAGCATTGAATATCATTCCTGGCTTACCGTAGGAGTTCAAAAAACGTAGCTACCTTCTTCTTTCCCTCTTTTTTTTTTTTCAAAGTGGCTTTCATGGACTATATTGTTGGATAGATGAATGATCTGTTGGTAGTATTAATTGTTCCTTGAATAACTTACTGATCACTTGCTTACCATATTGCTAGGAAATGTGCTAAGTGTGGGTACAGTGAAAACTGGGTAAATGGACTTGAAGGCTTTTGGATTCAAGTATTGTTCCATCGCCTTCGGATGAGTCACTTAACGTCTCTGAGCCTCAGTTTCCTCATCTGCCACTTAAGCTTACTTCAAAGAACTTACATAAGGAATGCCATAATAACAGATGGGAAAGCCTTTGATGCATTGATACAGGCATTTCTGCTATAATGTGACACGTATATTCCTGAAAAGCTTTGTGTTCTGCAGAGTTGTGCGTTAAAAATAACAGAACTTTTTGCAAAAATAAGGTTGAGGCGACCAGTGAAAATCTGCATTATATTGTAGCCACAATGCTAAGATAAAACTGTAAATATCCTAATAGAAATAATAATGCTTTTAAAAAGACCTGCTAAATTTTGACTAAAGAAATCTATACATGCACACACACTATAGCAAATATGACTTGACCTTAAAACTGGTGAAAGCTAGGGGCGCCTGGGTGGCTTAGTCTGTTTAGCGTCCGACTCCAGCTCAGGTCATGATCTCGCGGTCTGTGAGTTCGAGCCCCGCATAGGGCTCTATGCTGACAGCTCAGAGCCTGGAGCCTGCTTCAGATTCTGTGTCTCCTTCTTTCTCTGCCCCTGCCCCTCTTGCGCTCTGTTTCTCTCTCTCTCTCCTCTCTCTCTCTCCCTCCCTCTCAAAAATAAATAAGCATAAAAAAACCTGGTGAAGGTTGTTTGATGGAAGGCATAAGCGAGAGAGAGGAGGCTGCTGAATTATGGAGGTGTGGGCAGATGCTTAAAGACAGGGGCACACCGTGCAATTAGCTCTTTTAAGAAAGAGGACGTAGGCGAACAGCCCAGCGGGAGGATGGAGGGTGAAAGGGCATTACACCCAGTACCCCGGGTTCTGTAGGCCTCTGAGGCAATTGTGTGTCCCCGTGTGGTACGGTTTCTGCTCCGCTGCCGTTCCTCAGCGGAGCAAAATGCTAACATCCTGGGAAAGACCGGCGTGAAATAAGGTGGCTTGCATGTATGTTACACTGCTCTTGTTGCTCTGGTGGTCAGTCTTAGCTTCTCTTCAAGTCACATGTGTCACAGTATCATGTCGTAGAGCACGGCTGCCCACCTACACTGCTGTGCAGGGCGAGGAGTGCAGTTCTTTACGAAGAGCCTGCCCCAGTCCCAGGCTTCGTGAGCTGAACGTGCAGAGACTTCCAGAGGTAGAATACGTCCATCCAGGCACTCTCCCCCTGTGCCTCCTTCCCTCCCTTCACGGTCTGACCGGTCTGCTTCCCCTCCTCTCCTTGGTTCCAGGCTTGCTCTTCCTCACTAGCCTGTGACTCCTCGAGAGAGGGCTCTGTCATCGTCGCTGCTGTGACCTGAGGGCCCGCACAGGGGCCCTGAAGCCGAATGATTGCATTACAGCTGAACCCCTTTTCATAGGGCAGAGAAGGGCCCTGGACCCACTGAAGGGGTTCCTGAGCTCCCCGGAGTGCATCGGAACCAACGGACCACTTTGATATGAGGATGTAGGCACTCTGCCAGGACAGGGACAGTGTCTCATTCAGCTCTATGGCTTCCAAGGGAGGTGGGGACTCCTCAGGGCGTCCTGGCCCTACTTTACCCATGGAAGAGCATGAAGGGGAGAGTGGCTTATCTTCCTCCTCAGCACCCCTCCTTCCCTTGCTCCCTCACCCCTCCCTTCTTTTCATTCTTTCCACAAATATTGATTGAGGCCCTATCCCACACCACACAGTATACAATGTCCTAGGAAGGAACCGGTGGGCAAAAAAGACATGGAGTTCGCCCTCATGGTACGTCTATATCGCCTAGAGGTGAAGCACTTAACCTCCGGAGCCAGATCGTCTGGTAGCTGATAGCTGGCTCTGTCTTTTACGCACTGTGTGAACTCAGTCAGATTCCTCTCTGAATCCCAGTTTCCTCATCTGTAAAACAAGCTCGTAACAGAACCTCTTTCAGAGGGTTGTTATGAATATTAAACGAATTGATGAGTACCTGCCCCAGTAAGTGCCCAATAAACATGAACTGTAATACCAGTATTAGAGTTGCTCTGTATAGATGCTGAATAAATTGAAATCACAATAAGCAGGAAGTGTTATGAGTGGAAAAAAAAAAAAACAAGGTGGGAATTGCATATAACCTGGAGCTATGTTTTCCCTGGGGTGTAGCTAGTAGAATCTGTGAACGTTACCTAACAGGGAAGTTGGGGGACAATTGAGCTACTGTCCTAGAAGTTCTCTATGTATTTCTGGGTTTAAAGAAGAAAAACGATGGGGCGCCTGGGTGGTTCAGTCGGTTGAGCGACTGACTTCAGCTCAGGTCATGATCTCGCGGTTTGTGAGTTCGAGCCCCACGTCAGACTCTGTGCTGACAGCTCAGAGCCTGGAGCCTACTTCGGATTCTGTGTCTCCCTCTCTGTCTGCCCCTCCCCCACTCATGCTCTGTCTCTCTCTGTCTCGGGAATAAATAAACATTAAAAAATAATTAAAAAAAAAAGAAAAACGGGGCTTAAAGTGGATGATCAGAAAGGGCCTCTCTAAAGAGGGGCTACAATATAAAGGGTGTAAAAACTGACACTGGGAGAGGAGGGGGTTTGGGAAGGGCATTCTGGGCAGAGGAAAGGCAGGGAAGAGCCATCACCGATGATTAGGTATCGAGGACTTTCTTCTATGGGCTCTGCACTAGGTCAATTTTGTTAAAAGATCTTCTGTTCTCCATCGGTCAGTTAAAGTGTCTACTGTATGGGGAGCTCTCAGTTGTGGCTTTTAATCACTGGAGCTGGGACACTGGTCTCATCCATATCCCAAAGATTCTAGAACTCTATGTCTTTTCAGACTGACTGTGGCTCCCTCTACACCGCCTTGTCTGTTGGGCAGTTGTTTTAGTTCTCAGGTTACACTTGAGCAAAAATACAGAAAGGAAACATAATGAACATGTGTTTCTAGGTGCCACATTCCGAATTCCAGTGCTCACTTTGGCACAAAAATTGGGGTGATTCGGAGAAGATTAACTTGGCCCCCTGCACAAGATGACACAAATTTGGGAAGCGTTCCATATAGATAGATATAGATATCTATATATAGATATAGATATAGATAGATAAATAGATAAATTCACTCCCCATTCCTAAGTTTTAATCAGTACGTGTTACTAGCCACATACAGCTTAGGTAACCTTGGCCATGTCATCTCATTTGCCTATTCATTCATGAATCCTCATTCAGCGAATACCTATTGAGCAAGAAGTATGTGTTAGTATGACAGGCTAGATGGGTCACCCGGGGCCTCAGCTTCTCCACCAATAGCATGAAGGCCTGGGCCAGACCACTGGTTTTCAACTACAGTGTTGACTCCCAACCTCCACTTTATTAAACAAATTAGAGTGGATTCAAGGTTATTCCTTTCATAGCTTCAGTGTACTCCCCGGTGTACTGAAAAGCTTTCTCTAGGGGGAGAGAAAACAGTGGCGTGACAGCTAGCAGCTGGAAATGTTTATTATTATTACCCAGAAATTGTTTTCTCTGCCTAGACTGTTAGGATAGTGAGCCTCACCTGTCCCCAGGACTCCATGGAAAGGGTTGAATGAAATAGAGAACTGGGTGTTCTCTGAAGCTCTTCCTAGGTTTGACATTCTCTGAGTCCTGTGATTCTTCCTCTTTTTTTCTTTGGCTCTTTCATTTAACACCATTTCATATGCACGTTTCCAAGAAGCCATGTGGTTCTCTCCCATGTTAGACTCAGGGACTGTACTTCAGTTTTGCTTGGTAGTTTCCCCATAAATCCCTCCCTCTTGATTCACTCTACAGACCTTTTCAGAACCTTCATTTCAGTGGACCCTAATTGTGTGTGTGTGTGTGTGTGTGTGTGTGTGTGTGTGTGTGTGTGTCCCTACACTCAAGGTCTTTATCCCTGGTGGCAATCGGCACTTAGTAACTGTTGGACAAATTAGTGAATTCTCAATGATTATCAGGACCCTCACCGCACACTTATATACTTGTAATAACCTTTGGATTATTTGACATCTTGTGAGGGTATTAATTCTTAACATGGAATATCATTAATATAGATACAAAGATATAAGCAGGCTTTGTGCTTTGTTAGCAACTGTCAGATTGCCTGGGTGCTTTTGTTTTCTGCAAATTGCTGATAATACTTGTGGTGATTATTGATAACATTATCTTAAATTATCAAGTCAAGGAGTAATTTCTCTCCATTTTTTTTCTAGGTGTCCATATGCTTCTCATTCTAAACCCCGGCAGTTTCCCTAAAGCTGATCAGATCAGTGCTGCACACGCTTTGACTTTAGCCAGAGAAAAAGAATGGGGCTGTGCCAGCTGTAGGTACCAGAAATGTTTGTGTCGACCCTTTTGCCAGTTCAACGCCAGCCTGCTTTGGGGTTTTCCGTGACGATGGCGATGATGATAGAGATAACTATAGCAACGCTGTGAAAATATTATTAACTCCATATTAGAGATGAGGAAACTAAGGCTCAGAGAGGTGACACGGCTTACCTTTGGTCACACAGCTAGGAATTAGCAAAGACAGGATGGACTTCTGGTTCCATCTGACTCAAAGCCTGTCTCTTTCCACTAAACCGTACTCCACCACACTCCCCAAGTGGAAGTTCGAGGTCAGGAGCCTCATGGGACCAGCAGGTCTGTCAAGTTCTGCAGGACTGAGCTGTTTATCATTGCAGAGGACACTCATCACTGCACTAATTACATTAATTGCTGCCCACTCTGGGGCTAGGTGGGTGGCTTAACAATACCTAGCAACGTGGTAATGATGCCTGGGCCTGCCTTTCTGCGTGAAAACATCTGACTGCTTCCCCCCCCCCCCCCCTCTTTTAAACTCCTTCCCATGGTGGCCAAAGATAGTAATTATAGGTTCTATTGGTTGGGAGTTAGTGACTCTCTACCTTGTAGGGGAAAGGTCAAGACTCCGAACTTTGGCCTCCATCAACATCAGCTGTGTGCTTGACATTTTATTTAAGGAATCCTTTATAATCCTCATGATAGCTCAGAAGTAGGTATTATATTATCCTTGTTTTGTTTATAGGGGAACCCAGTCACCCCTTTGAGATCACATAGCCGGGAAGGGCTGGAAACAGGCTTAGAACTCAGGACTGTTGGAGGACAGATTTAGCTTCCACACATTTCCCTACATCAGAGCACCTCTCAACAGGAGATTTTTTCCCTCCCTTTGCTTGGAATTGGAATACCAGTATATTTGAGTCTGCATGTCCAGAGAAGCAAGGCACCGGGGATTGGTGTTTTGAGGAGTCCTCTGTTGCTCTGTGATGAATATTTGACATTTCAACCTTCCAACTATCACCCTTTCCCTGAGCGTCTTGAAATGTTAACAGAGTGTTTCAGTTGACTTTTTAAGAAGTAATTTGAAGACTACATCTGTGTACTTCTTGGGAATGGACAAGATGGCTTTGGCAGTTTATTATAATTGGGCAAATGACTTAACTTCCTCAGAGATCCAGATAACAGAGGTTAATTTGGGAAGTAATCGACTTTGGAATGTTGTGTATGCATGCACTTTATGGGTGTGTCCATATCTATATGTATATGTATACATGTCGATAAATGTACATGTGTGTCTGTGTGTGTGTGTGTGTGTGTGTGTGTGTGTGTGTGTGTTCATCAAGAAGTATGATGAACTCCCATACTGGCTGTGTGACCTTGGAGAAATTACTTATGTTTTCTGGGCCTCAGATTCCTCCTCTGAGTACAGGCTCATTATTCCTACCTCGAATGATTGTTAGAAGATGAGGTGGGGTATATGAACACCTAGTACAGAGATTAGCACATAGGAAGTATCTGTTTCCCTTTTGCCTATCCCAGAGTCTGACATTCAATAATTGGTGACTGAGTTCTTGTTTGATATGTAAAGTATTGGAGTACTGGTGGGCTTAGATGACTTGGTTCTTTTCTTACCTACCATCTATCTGTAAATGAAGCTTAAAAATATGTTTTACTGAAGTTCAAAACCATTGTGTTGTGTAATGACACAGAGTCGTGGTTAAGATATGAGGGGCTAGACCAGCGTTTGCGTCTTGGCTTTACCACCTCCCAGCTGTTGTGAATTGGGCAAGTCACTTAACCTCTCTGGGCATTAGTTTTTTCGTTTCTAAAAAGAGGGATCATAACAGTTCTGACCTTGTGGGGCTGTTGTAAGTCAGGGAAGTTTTTGAGGGCAGGGACTATGTCTACAATCTTCTCTGCACCCAGCCAGAATGAGGTTTGGAAAGAGCTGGCTTTGGACTTAGACGTCCTGTCGACTCTGACTCCAGCACTCCCATACTGGCTGTGTGACCTTGGAGAAATTACTTACGTTTTCCGGGCCTCAGATTCCTCCTCTGAGTACAAGCTCATTATTCCTACCTCGAATGATTGTTAGAAGATGAGGTGGGATATATGAACACCTAGTACAGAGATTAGCACATAGGAGGTATCCATTTCCCTTTTGCCTATCCCAGAGTCTGACATTCAATAATTGGTGACTGAGTTCTTGTTTGATATGTAAAACATCCTTTTCTCTCACACTCCATTTTCTAAATTTTTTTTTAATGTTTATTTATTTTTGAAGGAGAGAGAGACAGAGCATGAGCAGGGGAGGGGCAGAGAGAGGAGGGAGACACAGAATTCAAAGCAGGCTCCAGGCTCTGAGCTGTCAGCACAGAGACCGATGTGGGGCTTGAACTCACGAGCCATGAGATCATGACCTGAGCTGAAGTCGGACGCTTAACCGACTGAGCCACCCAGGGGCCCCCTGTCACACTCCATTTTTATTTTTGCCTTTCCAGCCTTTTTATTTCTTCCCCTCACCTTCCCTTCACTTCCTTTTCTTTGTCTTTTTCAATCTGCTCCAATCTACTGTGACTCAAGGCCTCCATCCAGGATTATCTGTCCCCTGGACGATTACAGCAGCCTTCTCCCTGGCCTCCTTGCGTCCATCCGGCCCGCTGCTGTTTATCCTTCCACAACCTGCATGGACGTTGCTATCCTTCTGTGATAGCAACCCCCAGTGACTTCTCATCACACCCAGAGCAGTCACCCCCCCACACCCTGGATAGTCACCCCCAGTGACTTCTCATCACACCCAGAGCAGTCTGAGGCTCTCACCATGGCCTGTCCCGGAAAATTCTTCGGACCTGTCTTCCTCATGCCCTGTCTCAATTCCCCCTGCTCCAGCCTCAAAGGTCTCCTAGCCTTACTGGAACTTTTCAAGCACATTCTACCTTTGGCTCTTTTATACCTGCAGTTCCCTCCTCCGCCAAGTATCTGTAGATTTCACTCTTACTTCATCTGGCTTCTGCCCACATGTCCCCTTATCAGAAAGGCCCTCTTTGATGATCTGCATGAAATGGCACCCCCAGCCTCTCCCACTTCCCCACTGCATTTTCCTTCTCACTTCCCAGTGAGATATTATATATTTATTTACTTTTTATGGTCTCTCTCCCCCCAGTAGAATGAGAGCTTTGTACGAATAGATTTTGTTTTGTTTATTTTCCCCCTTTTTCTATTTTTTTAAATTGTATTATAGTTGACATATGATGTCATATCAGTTTCAGGTGCATAACATAGTGAATCTACAATTATACACATTATGAAATGTCCGGGGTGCCTGGGTGGCTCAGTCAGTTAAGCATCTGACTCTTGGTTTCGACTCAGGTCATGATCTCACGGTTCGTGAGTTCGAGCCCCACACCGGGCTCCTTGCTGACAGTGCAGAGCCTGCTTGGCTCTCTCTCTCTCTCTCTCTCTCTCTCCCTCTCTGTCCCAACCTCCCTCTGAAAATAAATAAATGAACTTTTTTAAAAAAAAGGAAATGTTCACTACAATAAGCATAGTTACCACCTGTCACCCACCCTACAATGTTATTACAATAGGATGGTTTTCTGCTGTGTCCCCGGAGCCCGAAATACAGTAAGTGCTCAGTAAAGAGTTGCTGGGTACACGAATGCGTGTGACCTCTCCCTGAAATGTCAGGGAAGAGCCTGCATCAATGCTACAGGTGATGCCAGGCCTGGATGGCTCATTGACTAGCGTTTATCTTCCCTAGACTGAAGTGATCAGCATCGAGGAGGAGGAATTAGGGGCCCACTCCCTTCACCCATGTGCCCCCAGGACCAATGCCCTTTCATGTGTGGCAGTGGCGTGCCTGTGTTCACACTTGCACTTCATGCCATACTTGCTGGGCTGTCTGGAGTTCCCATGGCAGCTTCACAATATGATTAATCTTGCTCATACAGATGCATACCGATCCCAGATAAGGATCACTCAAGGTTTAAATCTGTCACTGCCACAACAGATGGGAAGTTAGAGGTAGGAGACTGGCTTGTTCCCAGACTATGAAAGCAAACACACAAAATCTGCTAACCGAAACACTCTCCTCCACTGGTCTCTCCCTTCCTTTCCTTCCCCCTGTCCTGATTCTGTTCCTGTCACACAGTGTGGCAGCTTAGTGAAGTGACAACCTGCACTGAGAGCTCAGGGCTCCAGACCCAACACCCACAGTGAGATCACTGGGAGATCTCAAGCAGGTTACGCCACCTCCCTGAGCCTCAGTTCCCTCTTCTCTAAGATGGGCCTTGAGAACGTACTCAAGAATACTTGCGGAGTGGGAGACGACTAAATGTGACCCCAGGGAGAGTGGCTAGCTCGTGGTGAGCACACACAGATGCTGGTGCCTTCCACGCCGGCTCACTTACATGACCGTGGGCTTTGGGTCACGTTGCCTTCGCTTTGGTCAACCTTTAGAATGGGCAACCCAGCTGAAAATACAGGCAAGGCCTTTCAGATGCAGTACCTTGTAAGGTTTACTCTTTGCATGGCGAGGTTTCTGAAGACTCTGGGTGGGTGGGTGGGACATCACAGCCGTGAGAGGTACCGTTGCTGCTCATATTAGTTTCCTAGGGCTGCTGTAACAAATGCCACAGCATTGGGTGGCTTCAAACAAAAGACATTTATTCTCACACAAAAAAGGTGTCTCCGTGTCTCAGATCTCCCTCTCCTCTCTGTTATAATGACAGTAGTCATAGGATTTAGGGCCCATCCTAAATCCAGAATGACCTCATCTTGAGATCCTTTTTTTTTTTTTATTAAAAAAACACAACACCCACAATCAAAAATTTTTTTTTATTTTATTTTAGAGGGAGAGAGAAAGAGCACAAGCAGGGGAGAGGGGCAGAGGGAGAGAGAGAGAATCCTAAGCAGGCTCCATGCTCAGTGCAGGGCACTATCTCACGACCCTGGGATCCTGACCTGAGACAAAATCAAAAGCAGGACGCTTAACCGACTGAGCCACTCAGGTGCCCCTTGAGATCTTTAATTATATCTGCAAAGACCCTATTTCCAAGTACCGAGGGTTGGATATATCTTTTTGGAGGATACAATTCAACCGACTACAGTGCCCCCCGCCAAGAATATCAGATTAGGCAAAGGGGCAGAACACCAGAGTTTCAAGTAAAGAGTAAAACAAACCCTATTGGAAGGCGGGTAGGGATTGATTCATTCATTCTTTGACCCAGAAACACCTGCTGAGTCTCTGCTGAGCTGGGTGCTGGGAAGTAGGAATTATGAAGCACAGTCCCTGCCTTCAAGGAGTTTACAGACTGGTAGCCGCTGACAGAGGAACAGGCACTTCCAGCTCAGAATGGTCGGGCTATGCGGGAGGTTGGGCCCCGATGCTGTGAGGCTTAGCAGGTCTGGCTCGGGAGACTTCTGGAGGAAGGGTTGCCACACCTGAGGCCTGAGGGAGGAGGGAGGAGGGAAGAGTTCTGGGAAGAAGGAACAGAGGAGAGAAAGCCTGGCTTCTGTGGGTTCTGCATAAAGTAGGGGCTGGTGGGCTGGAGAGGCAGGCAAGGGATCAGATTGTATAGGGTGCTTTGAAAAATAAAAATTAGAGGGGCGCAATGGTGGCTCAGTCGGTTAAGCGTCTGACTCTTGGTTTTGGCTCAGGTTATGATCTCACGGTTTCCTGAGTTCAAGCCCTGAGTTGGGCTCTGCACTGCCAGCACAGAGCCTGCTTGAGATCCTGCCCCTCCACCACTCACGCTGTCTCTGTCTCTCTCAAAATAAATAAATAAACTTAAAAAAAATTTTTTAAGGGACGCCTGGGTGGCTCAGCCTGTTAAGCATCTGACTTCGGCACAGGTCACGATCTCGCAGCTCGTGGGTTCGAGCCCCTCATTGGGCTGTGCGCTGACAGCTCAGAGCCTGGAGCCTGCTTCCGATTCTGTGTCTCCCTGTCTCTCTACTCCTCCCCATTCATGCTCTCTCTCTCTCTCTCAAATATAAATCAGCATTCAGAGAAATTTTAAAAAATTAAAAACATTTTCAATAAAAATTAGAAAAAGGCTTTCGTGAAAAGTGATGTGCCAATAGATTTGAAAATTGTATTTATTATGTTGTATCTTTTTAAAAGAACTATAGCATAAACGCAGATCACAAGTACAGCTTGAATAAGTGAGCAGCTCCATGTCGCTTAGGTGTATGGATTGTCAGGGTTGGGCCAGGATAGAGGAGAGTCTGTGATGGGCCCAGGGCTCAGAATTCCATTTTTGTCCTATGGGTAAACGGCCCCCATAATGGGAAGAACCTGGGATCTGGAGAAGGCAGGCTCAGTTTTGAGCCCCATAGCTGCTATTTCCTTGATTGCAGGCAAATGGCTATGTTTCTGTTATCCTCAGTTTTACCATCTGGAGAATGGGCTTAACAGCATCTGCCTCACCAAGATGGTGTAAAGATTGAAATGAGACAAAGCTGGGGAAAGTGTCATGCAAGATAGTTGCTAATGGGATCCTCAGATTCTAACCTGTCTCAGGTCTGGACTGCTTCACTTGACCTTCCTTTTCCAGTTTGTCAGATAAAAGAGAAGGAGAGGAGGGGGCGAATTTCTATGTTTGCAGTGCCTCTTTGTTTGTTTCCCATTCCAAAATAACATACCCTAATCTGGACTGTCACTCTTGTGCCATTCTTTGTCCCTGTCCTTCCTGCTCACTGCTGGCCATCCCATCTAACCAGGCTCAAACGAGGCAGGGAAGGAGGGCAGGGGTTGGGGAAGAGGTTTGAGGGTGGAGATGAATTCGATTCTCTTCTCCCAGCCTTCAGTGAGGACCTGCTATCCCCAGCTGTGTGCTGGGCACTGGGGATTGTGAGTGGCTTGTGGCGGGAGATGTAGGAGGGAAGCATGGCATTTCACACTCGGATGGTGGGCTGGCTCATTTGCGGAGGCAAAACGCAAAGAGGTCCTATGACAGAGCAAAGCCAGCTAAGGTCAAAGCCTTCCTGTTAAGAGGCAAAAAGCCCCCAAAGGAATTGAGAAACAGATGAGGCCAGTTTATTGGGTAAAACACCATAAAGAAAGTGAGCTCAGTGCTAGACTCCCCTCTCTCCTCCCATATCAGATTCTTGGCATTTTTGCAACAACTATCTTTAAGCATTCTCGACCATTCTTTTACAGACATTGTCTTATATGATCCTCGCGAGAAGCCCCAAGGCTAAGTATTGTAATTACCATCTTTTGCGACTGGCGCTTCCAAGGACTTGCTCCCAATCTGACCACTGTTAAAGGAAGGAACCGACTTTGGACCCACGTTCATCAGGCTCCAGAGCTCCCGCTGTCTCCCCTCAGCTCCCCTGTTTTGCTGAATGTATGTGGAGGGGAGCCCCGTGTTTCATCAGGGTGCATCACATCGTGTGCGTTTTTAGTATTTGTGTGCATATGTCGAAAAACCGGCATGCTGATGTGCCTTCCCACTGAGTCGTCCTCACTGCCTTTTGAGAGGCTAAATGCATTTTTGCTGGCAAGGCCCTGCTCGGCTCAAGGAGAACAGGAAAGGAAGCATACAAGCCCTCTGTGTGGGAAGCTGGTCACACGGGCGAGGGTTGGTCCTTGAACAAACGTTTGGGAAATGGCTCTGTTTAGCCCTGGTGGAACTTTACTTCACTGGGGGCTCCTGGGTTTTTCCATGACTATTTTATTTCCAAAGCACAATTCATTCTCTATTCTTGAAAAAAAAAAAAAAAAAAAGGAAGTAATATTTGTGTAGCACCCACTTGGTGCCAGGCATGGTGCTGGGTGCTTTACATCTGTAACATCACTTTAAATCCCTGCAAACCCTGCCAAGGGGGCACCGTGGGCACCATTGTTCGGCCCAGGAGACAGATTTAGGAAGGTGCAGCTGTTTGCTCAAGATCACCCTGCTGGTGTGGAGCAAGCTGGGGCTCCTGCCCAGCGCTGTCCAAACAGCAGGCCATGCTGGCATTTTTATTTTATTTTATTTTATTTTATTTTATTTTATTTTATTTTATTTTATTTTATTTTATTTTATTTTATTTT